>NC_092338.1:164572000-164878000 GCF_046630445.1 Rutidosis leptorrhynchoides | reverse complement strand
AATCCGTAAATGATTCTGACACGATAAGCAAAGTTTATTAAACCGAGTCTCAAAATGTTTGAACTATTTTTCATGAATGCATTTAACCATTGACTATTCTCGACGATTCACGAACCATTATGTGTTAATTAATTATGTAAATAAAATAATATATGATATTATTATCTATATATGTAAGGTATATTGAATGTGTATTTATATGATTTTGAATTTAATTAGTAAACGATAATAGTACTCGTTTGTCAGTCGATCGATATTAAGCAAGTTAAATTCAAACTTATATGATTTTAAAATAAACGGTGATCCAAAAATGAGTTCTATAAATTATAGGCTTATTAAAAATGTATTTAGGAGCTATTTATTGAATTTTAAAACTTTTTATATTGGGGTTGGGAGTGAATAATTAATGTAATTTTTATTTAATAGTTAATGATCGAATTTTATACCATAATGACCAAAATAAATAAATATAGTTAATTTAAAAATATGGAATTTTTCTGAAAACTTTTATCCGTCACTGATTTCGCATGATACATAGTCCGTGAAAACTGTCGGTAGATTTAAAATTCAAGTGATGACCGCTACTTCCTCATTCACACGTTTTTATATTATAATTATTATTATATTATTATTATATTATTATTAGTAACTATTATTAATTATTATTAGTATTAAATATCACAAGTGGGTTATTTGCTTTCTGGACATCAAGAATTCTAGCTTCCACTTGTGTCTATTGAATGATACAAACACAATATTCTAAAAGTGTAACTGTTCTAAATGATTTCCTTTCTGTTTCTATGAATCATGATTTCTTTTATATATAATAAAATATCATTATCTTCTTTATATATTAAACTCTTAAAGCCAAAATACAAAGCATGATTCAAGGTTTAACATATCCAATTACCACTTCATAATTGACAAAATAAAAACCGAAAAGGAAAATGGGAAGAGGCATAATCGTACACATATACATATAAATGCTTCATGTTAGTTTAACACAAACCAAACATCCCTTCTTCTCTATTACTTCGGCAACCTTCATCATATTTACGACCACCATTTTCGACCACAAACTGTCACTTTCTACCACCTTGAACCACAACATTCGCTACCGTAAACTGTCACCAAACAGCCACATAAATCTCTATTATATCACCGTTGCTACGTACTAATATTTTTTTTTACGATCGTGTAAAACAACAATACCATCGAGCCACCTACTGTGCTGTTACAGTCTCGATCTTCTGCTTCTTTTCATAATCCAACAGACCACCTAAACACCAAACCACCTTATTAACCGCTACAAGTACACCTTCTATTTCTGTGATAAAATTAATGAGCAACGATGTTGAAAATGATTAAAGACGATGATCATTAGTGAACGTGAAAAGGTGGAGACTATGAAACTTAATGAAGAAGATAATGAATAGAGAAACAATGATGATTACGGATGAAGATAAAATGAATTAGGATGATGATAGTTATTCAATTTCTGTTTCGGTTTTGGTGAATGAAGATGATAAGGTGAGGTTATGATTATGATAATATGATTACGGTTGATGATGGATGTAGTGGTGATAATGAAAGTTGATGATGATACGATTATGAGATGATGATGATCGTGATGTTAGTAACGATGAAATGGAAGATGATGATCATGTGTATGATGAAAATATAGGATGATGAATAATGTCGATTTATTGTTGAAGAAGGAGAAGTATACAGAAAATGATTTTGATAATTGATTAGGTGAAGAAGATAAGGAATAGTTCTGGGTTTTGTAAATAAGGAGAAGAAATGGAAAAATGGAGGGGTTAAGTATATTAGATTTCGTATGATCTCAGAAAATCACGAATGGTAGAATGGTTTAGGGTGTTGGTGGGGAACGAGAGGTCCTGAGTTCGAACCCAGGCCACTACAATATTCTTTTTATTATTAAGAGAAGCTTTTGGGCTTGTGCTTGCTGCTGGGCCGTATACCTTGTTGGGCTTCTATCTGGGCCGAGATTCAGCTAGCCAATTCATTGTTGAGCTGCTGCCATGGGGTGTGTTACAATAATGTTATACGATGTAAGATTTGATGAAGAAAGTGAGACAGAAAACGGATTACATATAATTAGATTATAGATTAAATCAGGAAGATGGAATTTGAGAAGTGGTTAAGGAGTGTTTGAGTTAAGCGAGAGGTCGTGGGTTCGAGCCTAGGATATAGCATTTATTTTTTTGACTTGTTTGGAAGGTAGTCTCTTATTATTATTATTATTATTATTATTATTATTATTATTATTATTATTATTATTATTATTATTATTATTATTATTATTATTATTATTATTATTATTATTATTATTATTATTATTATTAGTAAATCATTATTATTATCAAAACTATCATTTTAAAACAAATAAATATTTTGTACATAAAATATACTTGTTCATATATTGTAATTTTATTAAAATTTCACATAATTATATATATCAAATCTATTAATATTATTTATATAAATACATACAAATAACAAACTATCGATTTTTTTTAAATATAACATTAAACAATTATGTATATAGATATGGATATATTAATCTAACTATATAAATATTAACCATTATGAATATATACACAAATTAAATCTACATAATATATAAATTAACGATATAATAAATAAATTTGTTCAGTTACGATTATATGTTTTAATATATATATATATATACAAATGATATAGGTTCGTGAATCCCGAAGCCAACCATGCATTGTTCAATGTCGTCATATGTATTTTTACTACAAAATACAGTATAGTGAGTTTCATTTGCTCCCTTTTTAAATGCTTTTGCAATATATATTTTTGGGACTGAGAATACATGCTCTGTTTTTATAAATGCTTTACAATAGACACAAGTAATCGAAACTACATTCTATGGTTGGATTATCGAATCAAATATCACCCCTTTTAGCTTGGTAGCCTAAGAATTAGCGAACAGACACCCTAATTGATGCAAATTTTAAAGGTAGATCTACGGGCACTAACACCCCCCATACTGTAAAATAGTATGCTTTAGTACTTTGAGTTTATATTATACCGATGGATTTCTATTTTGGGGATATTCTATATGCATTATGTTAATGTCGATTACCAGGTGTTCAATCCATATGAATGATTTTTTAAACACTTGCGAGTGTATGATTATTGAATAAAGGAAATCTTGTGGTCAATTAAAATTATGGAAATGATTGATTACGATAAACTAATAAACTCACTAACCTTTTGGTTAACACTTTAAAGCATGTTTATTCTCAGGTATTAAGGAAATCTTCCGCTGTGCATTTGCTCATTTTAAAGATATTACTTGGAATCATTCATGGCATATTCTAAAAGACGTTGCATTCAAGTCGTTGAGTTCAATAGAGATTATTATTAAGTAAATGACAGATTAGGTCATTTACAAGTTGGATATTATGAAATGCTATACATGCATGTCAACTTTCGATGTAATGAAAGGTTGTCTTTTAAAAATGAATGCAATGTTTGTAAAATGTATCATATAGAGGTCAAATACCTCGCGATGTAATCATATGTTATTGTATTCGTCCTTATGGATTAGGACGGGTCGCTTCATGTGGTATCAGATCGTTGGTCTTAGCGAACCTGGTCTTGCATTAGTGTGTCTAACTGATAGTTGTTTAGATGCATTAGTGGGTCTGGACTTCGACCGTGTCTGCATGTCAAAAGTTTTGCTTATCATTCCGTGTCGAAAATTACTTGTTTATCATCCTTAAAGTCTAGACACATCTTACTGCCTCTATTACATAGATAGTGTATAGATAAAATCGTATCTTAGCGTATCTGTTACTATTACCTTTGCCTGACAGCTTTCGGAATTTTCTCCGTAATCTGCAAAATCTTTATGCTATATATAAGTATTCTATGTAGTTAGAATATCATCTAATATTCGAAAATCATTTCATATTGTTAAATCCTTTATTCGAAAGTATGAAATGGAACTCCTCACTAGTTCAAGTTCCTCGGATTCTGACAGCTATTCCGATATGGAAACATACTTGAGCTCCGAAAGCTGTATAACCGGAATGGATCAATAAATAATTCATCACCAATTCTGGATGAATTGGGGATGGGTTCGTAGTCGACTTAATCAATGGAGACGCGAAGAAGGTGATCCCTTCCACCAACTGGATTCACCTCTTGGTGAAAAACCTGAAGCACTTAACGGAGAACCTGTTCGTAATACCATTTTCACTCTCATTTCCCGAATATCTCGCCACGATTATATTCTATCTAAAATAATAAATCTTATTCATCCGTGTAACACCCTGTTTCTGTTTCTGCCTTTTCAGTGTTTGGGACGCCGTCCAGAATGGGGGACGCCGTCCAGCAGTGAAGAACTGAACGCCGTCCAGAATGTTGGACGCCGTCCAATTTGTCTGACGGACCAGCTGTTTTACTTTGAGATATTTAGAGGGGCAAAATGGTATTTTCACATGTGGAACGAGTTAAGGCCACAAGATCAGTTCTAGGAGCCTCATTTTCTCCACTAACACCCACACAAACCCTCTCATCTTGTTCTAGTGAGAGAGTAAGAGTTTAGAGAGAGAGAGGTTGATTTGGAGAAGAACGAGTCGGATTCACACCAAAGCTTGGGTTCTAAAGTTGTTCATCTCGCTCCTAGCTACGTTGTGGTAGTATTGGTAAGCTCAAACTCCGAATTTCATTTGTTAGATTTGATATTCAAGTTAGGGTTTTGAGCTAGTTTGTTGTGAAACCCTCTTAGATGATGAAATGGGTTTATGGTGACTAGTTATTCTTGTCACTTGGCGGGTTTTGGGTTGGTTGGCGATTTGGCCTTGATTAAGCTTTGAACTTGAGTTTTAATCACTAGGTTTAGTGATTATGGAAGTGTTGGAACACTTTTGGGTGTGTTTGGTTACCTAATTTTGAAATGGGTCGAATTAGGGTTTTGGTGTCAAAATGGGTAAGACACGTGTTTAACACTTGTGTTCGGGCTTAATCGGTGTGTTAGGACCATTTTCACTCGTGTTAGTGAATGTTGGTTAGTTTGGGCGTGGTTTGTGCTTGGAAGTGCATTTGGGTCGAAATTGCACTAAGTGTCAATTGAGTTGGTTTGTAAGTCCACCCTAATTGTATTGTTTGTATTGTGATAATGGAATAGGTACATTCCATCGGCGAATTGCGGATTATTCGGTGGCATTCTTCAAGGCGATTAGGTGAGTGTTAATATCCTATGTACATGTGTATGTGTAGGATGGGTGTGGGTTGGGTGAAGTGGTTCTCAGTTATAGAGCTCACTTCACATATAGGTGGATTTGATGGACTTGCGTTCAGGTCTAATTGGCACGGTTGTGCGTTTTGGTTGACCACCTTTGGCGAGGTACACGTTTTGTGTGTACGTTATCACACGTGTTTGTGATGTGGAGTATATAACCCCAATGGCGAAGGGTTGATATTGTTGTGTTGTGGATAACCCCGATGTGGTGGATTTTATAATCCCGTAACTGTGGGTTTTGAATTGTGAAAGTGGATCTCGTGTAGTTTGGATTCATGATGACGCGTGTAGTTCGGTCATCTTATCGGAAGTGAATCTCGTGTAGTTCAGATTCACGGTGACGCGTGTAGTTCGGTCAACTTATTGAGGTAGTGATCTCGTGTAGTTCGGATTACTAAGGCTCATGTAGTTCGGCCAACCTCGATGTTGTAACGACCCGGAATTTTTCGATCGTTCTATACTTATGAGATTAATATTTACATAAATTAAACCTTACCAACATGATAAGCAATCCAAACTGTTGAGACTTATATTTTTGAAAAGAGTTTTACACAACGTTTGACCGTCCAATTTGACCGATGATATCACGAACTATATAACACACGATAATTATATGATTATGTATATGTACATATCTATACATATTTAACATGATTTAAGGATGGTTTAACATTTCATTGTGAACTAACAACAATGAGTTATAAGTATACTTTGAGACCACTAACTTAAGTTTTCAAAACGATAACTATATGTAACGTTCTTTGACATATATACTTACAATCTATAATGTGTTGTGATTTATGTCACCAATATGATTTAAGTGTAATGGGATTAATTTGTAACCAAAATAATCTTGATAAATATCGAACAAGTTTGGGGAAGTGTGGAGTGCACAATTGTTTGAACTTATCTTGATTATGACGGGGGTTCGGGGGCAGCGCCCCCGATAAGCGGGGTCCAAGGGGCAGAGCCCCTGGCTTGTCAGCTTTAGATCTGCCCTAGATAAGAGAGAATCTTATTTGTAAGCTAGCATACATTATTACTCAAAAATTCAACACAATAATTTGTCCTTGTTCCCTCAACAACCAGACTGTCCTATAAGTATCACCATCACCTTGGTTTTTCATTTCCTTCTTACAACCATCTTTCTCTAACCAAAAACACACTCTTAGGAACTCTAAGTGTTCTTCACAATCTCAGCAAATACTCATGAAGAACTAGCTTCATGAACAACCTATAATCATCATAAGAAAGTTTGATCAAGATTATTTTCTATCTTTTCCAGTAGCTTTTTCCAAGTAACTTGAGGTAGTAACCTTATTCATAATCTTATTCGATTCATATTTATATAGCTATCTTATTTTGTGTTATAAAATTTTTAACAACAAGAACATAGTTTGAATGATTTCAAACCTGTTCGCAAACTAAATAGATCCTTCTAATTTGATTTTTAAAACACTTCAAAACCTGTAATATATCATATTATGACAAAATCGGATTAATCATATCTTGGCTAATTAACATAATATTTAATATATATTTACTTATGATTTGATATTATATATTTCAGGACCACCCGTAAACAACACGAGAAGATTAATCATAAGATCTCATGATTTTACGCAACACGTCATCTGACAACACGGTACTTTATGTACGCAACACGTCATTTGACAACATGGTACCATGGGTCGAGATTAATTCTGATCAATACGAATACGATGGGGTCTTTATTTATTTTATTGAGCAATTAATTGTGGACCATTAACAACAGACTGCTAACTACGGACTAAGAAAATATTAAAAGTATTATAAGTATATATATGTAGTGACCCGAACTTTTCCATGTTTATATATATTAATTGAGATTGATATTTACATGATTAAATGTTTCCAACATGTTAAGCAATCAAACTTGTTAAGACTTGATTAATTAAAATATGTTTCATATAGACAATTGACCACCCAAGTTGACCGGTGATTCACGAACGTTAAAACTTGTAAAAACTATATGATGACATATATATGGGTATATATATAGTTAACATGATACTATGATAAGTAAAGATATCATTAAGTATATTAACAATGAACTACATATGTAAAAACAAGACTACTAACTTAATGATTTTTAAACGAGACATATATGTAACGATTATCGTTGTAAAGACATTTAATGTATATATATCATATTAAGAGATATTCATACATGATAATATCATGATAATATAATAAATTAAAATCTCATTTGATATTATAAACATTGGGTTAACAACATTTAACAAGATCGTTAACCTAAAGGTTTCAAAACAACACTTACATGTAACGACTAACGATGACTTAACGACTCAGTTAAAATGTATATACATGTAGTGTTTTAATATGTATTTATACACTTTTGAAAGACTTCAATACAATTATCAAAATACTTCTACTTAACAAAAATGCTTACAATTACATCCTCGTTCAGTTTCATCAACAATTCTACTCGTATGCACCCGTATTCGTACTCGTACAATACACAGCTTTTAGATGTATGTACTATTGGTATATACACTCCAATGATCAGCTCTTAGCAGCCCATGTGAGTCACCTAACACATGTGGGAACCATCATTTGGCAACTAGCATGAAATATCTCATAAAATTACAAAAATATGAGTAATCATTCATGACTTATTTACATGAAAACAAAATTACATATCCTTTATATCTAATCCATACACCAACGACCAAAAACACCTACAAACACTTTCATTCTTCAATTTTCTTCATCTAATTGATCTCTCTCAAGTTCTATCTTCAAGTTCTAAGTGTTCTTCATAAATTCCAAAAGTTCTAGTTTCATAAAATCAAGAATACTTTCAAGTTTGCTAGCTCACTTCCAATCTTGTAAGGTGATCATCCAACCTCAAGAAATCTTTGTTTCTTACAGTAGGTTATCATTCTAATACAAGGTAATAATCATATTCAAACATTGGTTCAATTTCTATAACTATAACTATATACATCCTGGAACGGGGAAGATGTACAAGGATCTCAAGAAACATTTTTGGTGGCCGGGTATGAAAGCCGATGTTGCTAAATACGTAGGAGAATGTTTGACGTGTTCTAAGGTCAAAGCTGAGCATCAGAAACCATCAGGTCTACTTCAACAACCCGAAATCCCAGAATGGAAATGGGAAAACATTACCATGGATTTCATCACTAAATTGCCAAGGACTGCAAGTGGTTTTGATACTATTGGGTAATAGTTGATCGTCTCACCAAATCAGCACACTTCCTGCCAATAAGAGAAGATGACAAGATGGAGAAGTTAGCACGACTGTATTTGAAGGAAGTCGTCTCCAGACATGGAATACCAATCTCTATTATCTTTGATAGGGATGGCAGATTTATTTCAAGATTCTGGCAGACATTACAGCAAGCATTAGGAACTTGTCTAGACATGAGTACTGCCTATCATCCACAAACTGATGGGCAGAGCGAAAGGACGATACAAACGTTTGAAGACATGCTACGAGCATGTGTTATTGATTTCGGAAACAGTTGGGATCGACATCTACCGTTAGCAGAATTTTCCTACAATAACAGCTACCATTCAAGCATTGAGATGGCGCCGTTTGAAGCACTTTATGGTAGAAAGTGCAGGTCTCCGATTTGTTGGAGTGAAGTAGGGGATAGACAGATTACGGGTCCGGAGATTATACAAGAAACTACCGAGAAGATCATCCAAATTCAACAACGGTTGAAAACCGCCCAAAGTCGACAAAAGAGCTATGCTGACATTAAAAGAAAACATATAGAATTTGAAATTGGAGAGATGGTCATGCTTAAAATTGCACCTTGGAAAGGCGTTGTTCGATTTGGTAAACGAGGGAAATTAAATCCAAGGTATATTGGACCATTCAAGATTATTGATCGTGTCGGACCAGTAGCTTACCGACTTGAGTTACCTCAACAACTCGCGGCTGTACATAACACTTTCCACGTCTCGAATTTGAAGAAATGTTTTGCTAAAGAAGATCTCACTATTCCATTAGATGAAATCCAAATCAACGAAAAACTTCAATTCATCGAAGAACCCGTCGAAATAATGGATCGTGAGGTTAAAAGACTTAAGCAAAACAAGATACCAATTGTTAAGGTTCGATGGAATGCTCGTAGAGGACCCGAGTTCACCTGGGAGCGTGAAGATCAGATGAAGAAGAAATACCCGCATCTATATCCAGAAGATTCGTCAACACCTTCAACAGCTTAAAATTTCGGGACGAAATTTATTTAACGGGTAGGTACTGTAGTGACCCGAACTTTTCCATGTTTATATATATTAATTGAGATTGATATTTACATGATTAAATATTTCCAACATGTTAAGCAATCAAACTTGTTAAGACTTGATTAATTAAAATATGTTTCATATAGACAATTGACCACCCAAGTTGACCGGTGATTCACGAACGTTAAAACTTGTAAAAACTATATGATGACATATATATGGATATATATATAGTTAACATGATACTATGATAAGTAAACATATCATTAAGTATATTAACAATGAACTACATATGTAAAAACAAGACTACTAACTTAATGATTTTTAAACGAGACATATATGTAACGATTATCGTTGTAAAGACATTTAATGTATATATATCATATTAAGAGATATTCATACATGATAATATCATGATAATATAATAAATTAAAATCTCATTTGATATTATAAACATTGGGTTAACAACATTTAACAAGATCGTTAACCTAAAGGTTTCAAAACAACACTTACATGTAACGACTAACGATGACTTAACGACTCAGTTAAAATGTATATACATGTAGTGTTTTAATATGTATTTATACACTTTTGAAAGACTTCAATACACTTATCAAAATACTTCTACTTAACAAAAATGCTTACAATTACATCCTCGTTCAGTTTCATCAACAATTCTACTCGTATGCACCCGTATTCGTACTCGTACAATACACAGCTTTTAGATGTATGTACTATTGGTATATACACTCCAATGATCAGCTCTTAGCAGCCCATGTGAGTCACCTAACACATTTGGGAACCATCATTTGGCAACTATCATGAAATATCTCATAAAATTACAAAAATATGAGTAATCATTCATGACTTATTTACATGAAAACAAAATTACATATCCTTTATATCTAATCCATACACCAACGACCAAAAACACCTACAAACACTTTCATTCTTCAATTTTCTTCATCTAATTGATCTCTATCAAGTTCTATCTTCAAGTTCTAAGTGTTCTTCATAAATTCCAAAAGTTCTAGTTTCATAAAATCAAGAATACTTTCAAGTTTGTTAGCTCACTTCCAATCTTGTAAGGTGATCATCCAACCTCAAGAAATCTTTGTTTCTTACAGTAGGTTATCATTCTAATACAAGGTAATAATCATATTCAAACTTTGGTTCAATTTCTATAACTATAACAATCTTATTTCAAGTGATGATCTTACTTGAACTTGTTTTCGTGTCATGATTCTGCTTCAAGAACTTCGAGCCATCCAAGGATCCGTTGAAGCTAGATCCATTTTTCACTTTTCCAGTAGGTTTATCCAAGGAACTTAAGGTAGTAATGATGTTCATAACATCATTCGATTCATACATATAAAGCTATCTTATTCGAAGGTTTAAACTTGTAATCACTAGAACATAGTTTAGTTAATTCTAAACTTGTTCGCAAACAAAAGTTAATCCTTCTAACTTGACTTTTAAAATCAACTAAACACATTTTCTATATCTATATGATATGCTAACTTAATGATTTAAAACCTGGAAACACGAAAAACACCGTAAAACCGGATTTACGCCGTCGTAGTAACACCGCGGGCTGTTTTGGGTTAGTTAATTAAAAACTATGATAAACTTTGATTTAAAAGTTGTTATTCTGAGAAAATGATTTTTATTATGAACATGAAACTATATCCAAAAATTATGGTTAAACTCAAAGTGGAAGTATGTTTTCTAAAATGGTCATCTAGACGTCGTTCTTTCGACTGAAATGACTACCTTTACAAAAACGACTTGTAACTTATTTTTCCGACTATAAACCTATACTTTTTCTGTTTAGATTCATAAAATACAGTTCAATATGAAACCATAGCAATTTGATTCATTCAAAACGGATTTAAAATGAAGAAGTTATGGGTAAAACAAGATTGGATAATTTTTCTCATTTTAGCTACGTGAAAATTGGTAACAAATCTATTCCAACCATAACTTAATCAACTTGTATTGTATATTATGTAATCTTGAGATACCATAGACACGTATACAATGTTTCGACCTATCATGTCGACACATCTATATATATTTCGGAACAACCTTAGACACTCTATATGTGAATGTTGGAGTTAGCTATACAGGGTTGAGGTTGATTCCAAAATATATATAGTTTGAGTTGTGATCAATACTGAGATACGTATACACTGGGTCATGGATTGATTCAAGATAATATTTATTGATTTATTTCTGTACATCTAACTGTGGACAACTAGTTGTAGGTTACTAACGAGGACAGCTGACTTAATAAACTTAAAACATCAAAATATATTAAAAGTGTTGTAAATATATTTTGAACATACTTTAATATATATGTATATATTGTTATAGGTTCGTGAATCAACAGTGGCCAAGTCTTACTTCTCGACGAAGTAAAAATCTGTGAAAGTGAGTTATAGTCCCACTTTTAAAATCTAATATTTTTGGGATGAGAATACATGCAGGTTTTATAAATGATTTACAAAATAGACACAAGTACGTGAAACTACATTCTATGGTTGAATTATCGAAATCGAATATGCCCCTTTTTATTAAGTCTGGTAATCTAAGAATTAGGGAACAGACACCCTAATTGACGCGAATCCTAAAGATAGATATATTGGGCCTAACAAACCCCATCCAAAGTACTGGATGCTTTAGTACTTTGAAATTTATATCATATCCGAAGGGTGTCCCGGAATGATGGGGATATTCTTATATATGCATCTTGTTAATGTCGGTTACCAGGTGTTCACCATATGAATGAATTTTTATCTCTATGTATGGGATGTGTATTGAAATATGAAATCTTGTGGTCTATTGTTATGATTTGATATATATAGGTTAAACCTATAACTCACCAACAATTTTGTTGACGTTTAAAGCATGTTTATTCTCAGGTGAATATTAAGAGCTTTCGCTGTTGCATACTAAAATAAGGACAAGATTTGGAGTCCATGTTTATACGATATTGTGTAAAAACTGCATTCAAGAAACTGATTTCGATGTAACATATTTGTATTGTAAACCATTATGTAATGGTCGTGTGTAAACAGGATATTTTAGATTATCATTATTTGATAATCTACGTAAAGCTTTTTAAACCTTTATTTATGAAATAAAGGTTATGGTTTGTTTTAAAAATGAATGCAGTCTTTGAAAACGTCTCATATAGAGGTCAAAACCTCGCAACGAAATCAATTAATATGGAACGTTTTTAATCAATAAGAACGGGACATTTCAGTTGGTATCCGAGCATTGGTCTTAGAGAACCAGAATTTTGCATTAGTGTGTCTTATCGAGTTTGTTAGGATGCATTAGTGAGTCTGGACTTCGACCGTGTTTACTTGAAAAATGATTGCTTAACAAATTTTGTTGGAAACAATATATTTTTAACATGTGAATATTATGTGATATATTAATCTCTTAACGCGTTTGATATTATGTGATAGATGTCTACCTCTAGAACAAGTCTCATTGACTCACCTAATAATAATGAAGAGTCAAATGTAAATTGGAATGATTCGTGGACTGATTCACAAGTTCCCGAAGAGGAACCGGAAGAAGACTCGGAACCAGAAGAAGAATCGAAACCGGAAGAAGAATCGGAACCAGATGAAGAAATAGAACCGGCGGGGGAAATAATAAAACGGTTAAGTAAAAGAAAATCCTCAACCAACCGACCAAGGTTAATTATGGTCAATGGTGTTTCCGCCAAGGAAGCAAAATATTGGGAGGATTACCAATTCTCCGATGAATCGGATTCCGACGAGAATTCCGATGATGTTATAGAAATTACCCCAACTGAATTTAAAAAGGCAAAAGAAAATAATAAGGGAAAGGGCATAAAAATAGAGAAATCTAATTCCAACCCCGATGAACTTTATATGTATCGTCAACCCCCGAAGTCCTTAAGTTGTAACAATGACCCGGGAACCTCTAAACCGCCAGGTTTTTCTAAACCAATGTGGAAAATTTCGGCTCGTATTAGGGGAACATCATATATCCCTAGAAACTTGGCAAAACGAACCAAAACCGAAGAAGAAGAAACAAGCGAGTCGGAATAAGATAGTTGTATTCGTGTGGTGTAATATATGTAATATAGTGTGCTTATGATTTATGATATATGTAAAAATTGCTTGTATTAAATAAGTATTTTTTTTTATGAAGCTAACTCTTGTCTATTTTACAGTATAAAAACACAAAATGGATAGACAACCCAATATTTTAACAGACCTACCCGGAGACATGATTGATGAAATCTTGTCTAGAGTCGGTCAGAATTCTTCGGCACAACTATTTAAGGCGAGATCAGTTTGTAAGACATTCGAAGAACGTACCAAGAATGCCTTGGTTTATAAAAGGCTTTCGTTCGAAAGATGGGGGATATCACATTGGGAAATCCATAAGTTACGATGTGTTTACTTTGACGCATATATTGCGGGGAACCCAAATGCTATTTTACGCAATGGGTTAAGAAATTATTTTGACTCAATATATCCGAATATTGGACTTCGTGATTTAGAAAAAGCGGCTAACATGCAACATAAAGAAGCATGTTATGCTTACGAATTAGTAATGTTCGCTTCTCACTAAAGTGAGAACAAGAACATCGGCCTACAACTATTAAACAAAACGTTCCCACAAGTGACGGAGTCGGTAATTGGGGTAAGAAATGAGGTTTTTAGATTGTTACGGGACTGTTGGACATTACGTAACCCTCGTCCCTTTGACGATGTTACAACACGCTGTCTTATCAACGGCCATAACGGTTATGTTCCACAAGACCAAGGATGGGAAGTAGTCCTAGTAAAACCAGAATGCATGACTTGTTTCTGGACGTATGAATTACGTGTCTTTATTGCCTTTGCTGAACGACTTGTGTACTAGCTAGAATTATCTTCACAACTATCTTGTATCAAAGTTATTGTGTGCTATATTTCATGCTTTATGTAAAATAAGCGGTATTGTAAGTTTATAAAATATTGTATAAAAGTTTGAACGCGAAATATTATTATAATCAGTTTTTCATATAGAATTGTAGTAGTTGAATTGTATATTAGCTACTAAGTATGAACTTAACGGGTAGGTACTACCCGAATTTAAACTTATAAAACGCTAATATGAAGAAAAAGCTTTTATAAATGAGTTCATATTATGCTACGAAATACTATTAACTACTCTTAATATTCTGTATGATTAACTTGTTCCATTTGACTATTTTGAAGGAAATGGCACCGACTACTCGACACACCGTGAATATGAATGAAGAGGAATTCCGTACTTTTCTAGCTTCAAACATAGCCGCAGTACAGGCTGCGCTACATACCAACAATAACCTTGGATCTAGCAGTACAGGAAATCGTGTAGGATGCACCTACAAAGAATTCACTGCCTGCAAACCTTTGGAATTTGATGGAACCGAAGGACCGATCGGATTGAAACGGTGAACCGAGAAGGTCGAATCGGTGTTTGCCATAAGTAAGTGTACTGAAGAGGACAAAGTAAAGTACGCTACGCATACCTTCACAGGTTCTGCGTTAACATGGTGGAATACCTATCTAGAGTAAGTGGGATAAGACGATGCGTACGCACTACCGTGGTCAGCATTCAAGCACTTGATGAACGAGAAGTACCGTCCCAGAACCGAGGTCAATAAGCTCAAGACAGAACTTAGAGGGTTACGAACCCAAGGATTTGATATTACCACGTACGAAAGACGATTCACAGAATTGTGCCTATTGTGTCCGGGAGCATTCGAAGATGAGGAAGAGAAGATCGACGCGTTTGTGAAAGGATTACCGGAAAGAATCCAAGAAGATATAAGTTCACACGAGCCCGCCTCCATACAACAGGCATGTAGAATGGCTCACAAACTAGTGAACCAGATTGAAGAAAGAATTAAAGAACAGACTGCTGAAGAGGCCAATGTGAAGCAAGTCAAAAGAAAGTGGGAGGAAAACGGTGATAAGAATCACCAATACAACAACAATAGTAATTATCCCAACAATCGCAACATCAATCGCAACTACAACAAACGGCCCAACAACAACAACAACAACAACAATAACAACAACAGCAACTACAACAATCATCCCAACAACAATAATAACCGCAATAACAACAACAATCAGAAGCAGCTATGTCAAAGGTGTGAAAAGTATCACTTGGGGTTCTGCACCAAATTTTGCAACAAGTGTAAAAGAAATGGTCATAGCGCGGCGAAGTGTGAGGTCTACGGACCAGGGGTTAATAGAACGAAAGGAACAAATGGTGTCGGAACGAGTAATGGCGGAGCAAGTAGTGTCGGAGCAAGTTATGCCAATGTAGTTTGTTATAAATGTGGAAAACCGGGCCACATTATTAGAAATTGCCCGAACCAGGAGAACACGAATGGACAAGGCCGCGGAAGAGTTTTCAATATTAATGCGGCAGAGGCACAGGAAGACCCGGAGCTTGTTACGGGTGAAATGTCCCGTTCTTATTGATTAAAAACGTTCCATATTAATTGATTTCGTTGCGAGGTTTTGACCTCTATATGAGACGTTTTTCAAAGACTGCATTCATTTTTAAAACAAACCATAACCTTTATTTCATAAATAAAGGTTTAAAAAGCTTTACGTAGATTATCAAATAATGATAATCTAAAATATCCTGTTTACACACGACCATTACATAATGGTTTACAATACAAATATGTTACATCGAAATCAGTTTCTTGAATGCAGTTTTTACACAATATCATACAAACATGGACTCCAAATCTTGTCCTTATTTTAGTATGCAACAGCGGAAGCTCTTAATATTCACCTGAGAATAAACATGCTTTAAACGTCAACAAAAATGTTGGTGAGTTATAGGTTTAACCTATATATATCAAATCGTAACAATAGACCACAAGATTTCATATTTCAATACACATCCCATACATAGAGATAAAAATCATTCATATGGTGAACACCTGGTAACCGACAATAACAAGATGCATATATAAGAATATCCCCATCATTCCGGGACACCCTTCGGATATGATATAAATTTCGAAGTACTAAAGCATCCGGTACTTTGGATGGGGTTTGTTAGGCCCAATAGATCTATCTTTAGGATTCGCGTCAATTAGGGTGTCTGTTCCCTAATTCTTAGATTACCAGACTTAATAAAAAGGGGCATATTCGATTTTGATAATTCAACCATAGAATGTAATTTCACGTACTTGTGTCTATTTTGTAAATCATTTATAAAACCTGCATGTATTCTCATCCCAAAAATATTAGATTTTAAAAGTGGGACTATAACTCACTTTCACAGATTTTTACTTCGTCGGGAAGTAAGACTTGGCCACTGTTGATTCACGAACCTATAACAATATATACATATATATTAAAGTATGTTCAAAATATATTTACAACACTTTTAATATATTTTGATGTTTTAAGTTTATTAAGTCAGCTGTCCTCGTTAGTAACCTATAACTAGTTGTCCACAGTTAGATGTACAGAAATAAATCGATAAATATTATCTTGAATCAATCCACGACCCAGTGTATACGTATCTCAGTATTGATCACAACTCAAACTATATATATTTTGGAATCAACCTCAACCCTGTATAGCTAACTCCAACATTCACATATAGAGTGTCTATGGTTGTTCCGAAATATATATAGATGTGTCGACATGATAGGTCGAAACATTGTATACGTGTCTATGGTATCTCAAGATTACATAATATACAATACAAGTTGATTAAGTTATGGTTGGAATAGATTTGTTACCAATTTTCACGTAGCTAAAATGAGAAAAATTATCCAATCTTGTTTTACCCATAACTTCTTCATTTTAAATCCGTTTTGAGTGAATCAAATTGCTATGATTTCATATTGAACTCTATTTTATGAATCTAAACAGAAAAATTATAGGTTTATAGTCGGAAAAATAAGTTACAAGTCGTTTTTGTAAAGGTAGTCATTTCAGTCGAAAGAACGACGTCTAGATGACCATTTTAGAAAACATACTTCCACTTTGAGTTTAACCATAATTTTTGGATATAGTTTCATGTTCATAATAAAAATCATTTTCTCAGAATAACAACTTTTAAATCAAAGTTTATCATAGTTTTTAATTAACTAACCCAAAACAGCCCGCGGTGTTACTACGACGGCGTAAATCCGGTTTTACGGTGTTTTTCGTGTTTCCAGGTTTTAAATCATTAAGTTAGCATATCATATAGATATAGAACATGTGTTTAGTTGATTTTAAAAGTCAAGTTAGAAGGATTAACTTTTGTTTGCGAACAAGTTTAGAATTAACTAAACTATGTTCTAGTGATTACAAGTTTAAACCTTCGAATAAGATAGCTTTATATGTATGAATCGAATGATGTTATGAACATCATTACTACCTTAATTTCCTTGGATAAACCTACTGGAAAAGAGAAAAAATGGATCTGGCTTCAATGGATCCTTGGATGGCTCGAAGTTCTTGAAGCAGAATCATGACACGAAAACAAGTTCAAGTAAGATCATCACTTGAAATAAGATTGTTATAGTTATAGAAATTGAACCAAAGTTTGAATATGATTATTACCTTGTATTAGAATGATAACCTACTGTAAGAAACAAAGATTTCTTGAGGTTGGATGATCACCTTACAAGATTGGAAGTGAGCTAGCAAACTTGAAAGTATTCTTGATTTTATGAAACTAGAACTTTTGGAATTTATGAAGAACACTTAGAACTTGAAGATAGAACTTGAGAGAGATCAATTAGATGAAGAAAATTGAAGAATGAAAGTGTTTGTAGGTGTTTTTGGTCGTTGGTGTATGGATTAGATATAAAGGATATGTAATTTTGTTTTCATGTAAATAAGTCATGAATGATTACTCATATTTTTGTAATTTTATGAGATATTTCATGCTAGTTGCCAAATGATGGTTCCCACATGTGTTAGGTGACTCACATGGGCTGCTAAGAGCTGATCATTGGAGTGTATATACCAATAGTACATACATCTAAAAGCTGTGTATTGTACGAGTACGAATACGGGTGCATACGAGTAGAATTGTTGATGAAACTGAACGAGGATGTAATTGTAAGCATTTTTTTTAAGTAGAAGTATTTTGATAAGTTTATTGAAGTCTTTCAAAAGTGTATAAATACATATTAAAACACTACATGTATATACATTTTAACTGAGTCGTTAAGTCATCGTTAGTCGTTACATGTAAGTGTTGTTTTGAAACCTTTAGGTTAACGATCTTGTTAAATGTTGTTAACTCAATGTTTATAATATCAAATGAGATTTTAAATTATTATATTATCATGATATTATCATGTATGAATATCTCTTAATATGATATATATATACCTTAAATGTCTTTACAACGATAATCGTTACATATATGTCTCGTTTAAAAATCATTAAGTTAGTAGTCTTGTTTTTACATATGTAGTTCATTGTTAATATACTTTATGATATGTTTTCTTATCATAGTATCATGTTAACTATATATATATATATCCATATATATATCATCATATAGTTTTTACAAGTTTTAACGTTCGTGAATCACCGATCAACTTGGGTGGTCAATTGTCTATATGAAACATATTTCAATTAATCAAGTCTTAACAAGTTTGATTGCTTAACATGTTGGAAACATTTAATCATGTAAATATCAATCTCAATTAATATATATAAACATGGAAAAGTTCGGGTCACTACAACGGGTACGTTTCTTATTGACAATAAATCTGCTTACATTTTATTTGATTCGGGTGCGGATAGAAGCTATATGAGTAGAGATTTTTGTGCTAAATTAAGTTGTCCATTGATGCCTTTGGATAGTAAATTTTTACTCGAATTAGCAAATGGTAAATTAATTTCAGAAGATAATATATGTCGGAATCGAGAAATTAAACTGGTTAGTGAAACATTTTAGATTGACTTGATACCAGTAGAGTTAGGGAGTTTTGATGTGATAATCGGTATGGACTGGTTGAAAGAAGTGAAAGCAGAGATCGTTTGTTACAAAAATGCAATTCGCATTATACGAGAAAAAGGAAAACCCTTAATGGTGTACGGAGAAAAGGGCAACACGAAGCTACATCTTATTAGTAATTTGAAGGCACAAAAACTAATAAGAAAAGGTTGCTATGCTGTTCTAGCACACGTCGAGAAAGTACAAACTGAAGAAAAGAGCATCAATGATGTTCCCGTAGCAAAAGAATTTCCCGATGTATTTCCGAAAGAATTACCGGGATTACCCCCACATCGATCCGTTGAATTTCAAATAGATCTTGTACCAGGAGCTGCACCAATAGCTCGTGCTCCTTACAGACTCGCACCCAGCGAGATGAAAGAACTGCAAAGCTAATTACAAGAACTTTTAGAGCATGTTTTCATTCGACCAAGCACATCACCGTGGGGAGCTCCTGTTTTGTTTGTCAAGAAGAAAGATGGTACATTCAGGTTGTGTATCGACTACCGAGAGTTGAACAAACTTACCATCAAGAACCGCTACCCACTACCGAGAATCGACGACTTATTTGATCAACTACAAGGCTCGTCTGTTTATTCAAAGATTGACTTACGTTTCGGGTATCATCAAATGCGGGTGAAAGAAGATGATATTCCAAAGACTGCTTTCAGAACACGTTACGGTCATTACGAGTTTATGGTCATGCCATTTGGTTTAACTAATGCACCAGCTGTGTTCATGAACCTTATGAACCAAGTGTGTGGACCATACCTTGACAAGTTTGTCATTGTTTTCATTGATGACATACTTATTTACTCAAAGAATGACCAAGAACACGGTGAACATTTGAGAAAGGTGTTAGAAGTATTGAGGAAGGAAGAATTGTACGCTAAATTTTCAAAGTGTGCACTTTGGTTGGAAGAAGTTCAATTCCTCGGTCACATAGTGAATAAAGAAGGTATTAAGGTGGATCCGGCAAAGATAGAAACTGTTGAAAAGTGGGAAATCCCGAAAACTCCGAAACACATACGCCAGTTTTTAGGACTAGCTGGTTACTACAGAAGGTTCATCCAAGACTTTTCCAGAATAGTAAAACCCTTGACTGCATTAACGCATAAAGGGAAGAAATTTGAATGGAATGATGAACAAGAGAAAGCGTTTCAGTTATTGAAGAAAAAGCTAACTACGGCACCTATATTGTCATTGCCTGAAGGGAATGATGATTTTGTGATTTATTGTGACGCATCAAAGCAAGGTCTCGGTTGTGTATTAATGCAACGAACGAAGGTGATTGCTTATGCATCTAGACAATTGAAGATTCACGAACAAAATTATAGGATGCATGATTTGGAATTAGGAGCGGTTGTTTTTGCATTAAAGACTTGGAGGCACTACTTATATGGGGTCAAAAGTATTATATATACCGACCACAAAAGTCTTCAGCGTATATTTAATCAGAAACAACTGAATATGAGGCAGCGTAGGTGGATTGAATTGTTGAATGATTACGACTTTGAGATTCGTTACCACCCGGGGAAGGCAAATGTGGTAGCCGATGCCTTGAGCAGGAAGGACAGAGAACCCATTCGAGTAAAATCTATGAATATAATGATTCATAATAACCTTACTACTCAAATAAAGGAGGCGCAACAAGGAGTTTTAAAAGAGGGAAATTTAAAGGATGAAATACCCAAAGGATCGGAGAAGCATCTTAATATTCGGGAAGACGGAACCCGGTATAGGGCTGAAAGGATTTGGGTACCAAAATTTGGAGATATGAGAGAAATGGTACTTAGAGAAGCTCATAAAACCAGATACTCAATACATCCTGGAACGGGGAAGATGTACAAGGATCTCAAGAAACATTTTTGGTGGCCGGGTATGAAAGCCGATGTTGCTAAATACGTAGGAGAATGTTTGGCGTGTTCTAAGGTCAAAGCTGAGCATCAGAAACCATCAGGTCTACTTCAACAACCCGAAATCCCAGAATGGAAATGGGAAAACATTACCATGGATTTCATCACTAAATTGCCAAGGACTGCAAGTGGTTTTGATACTATTTGGGTAATAGTTGATCGTCTCACCAAATCAGCACACTTCCTGCCAATAAGAGAAGATGACAAGATGGAGAAGTTAGCACGACTGTATTTGAAGGAAGTCGTCTCCAGACATGGAATACCAATCTCTATTATCTCTGATAGGGATGGCAGATTTATTTCAAGATTCTGGCAGACATTACAGCAAGCATTAGGAACTCGTATAGACATGAGTACTGCCTATCATCCACAAACTGATGGGCAGAGCAAAAGGACGATACAAACGCTTGAAGACATGCTACGAGCATGTGTTATTGATTTCGAAAACAGTTGGGATCGACATCTACCGTTAGCAGAATTTTCCTACAATAACAGCTACCATTCAAGCATTGAGATGGCGCCGTTTGAAGCACTTTATGGTAGAAAGTGCAGGTCTCCGATTTGTTGGAGTGAAGTGGGGGATAGACAGATTACGGGTCCGGAGATTATACAAAAAACTACCGAGAAGATCATCCAAATTCAACAACGGTTGAAAACCGCCCAAAGTCGACAAAAGAGCTATGCTGACATTAAAAGAAAAGATATAGAATTTGAAATTGGAGAGATGGTCATGCTTAAAGTTGCACCTTGGAAAGGCGTTGTTCGATTTGGTAAACGAGGGAAATTAAATCCAAGGTATATTGGACCATTCAAGATTATTGATCGTGTCGGACCAGTAGCTTACCGACTTAAGTTACCTCAACAACTCGCGGCTGTACATAACACTTTCCACGTCTCGAATTTGAAGAAATGTTTTGCTAAAGAAGATCTCACTATTCCGTTAGATGAAATCCAAATCAACGAAAAACTTCAATTCATCGAAGAACCCGTCGAAATAATGGATCGTGAGGTTAAAAGACTTAAGCAAAACAAGATACCAATTGTTAAGGTTCGATGGAATGCTCGTAGAGGACCCGAGTTCACCTGGAAGCGTGAAGATCAGATGAATAAGAAATACCCGCATCTATTTCCAGAAGATTCGTCAACACCTTCAACAGTTTAAAATTTCGGGACGAAATTTATTTAACGGGTAGGTACTGTAGTGACCCGAACTTTTCCATGTTTATATATATTAATTGAGATTGATATTTACATGATTAAATGTTTCCAACATGTTAAGCAATCAAACTTGTTAAGACTTGATTAATTAAAATATGTTTCATATAGACAATTGACCACCCAAGTTGACCGGTGATTCACGAACGTTAAAACTTGTAAAAACTATATGATGACATATATATGGATATATATATATAGTTAACATGATACTATGATAAGTAAACATATCATTAAGTATATTAACAATGAACTACATATGTAAAAACAAGACTACTAACTTAATGATTTTTAAACGAGACATATATGTAACGATTATCGTTGTAAAGACATTTAATGTATATATATCATATTAAGAGATATTCATACATGATAATATCATGATAATATAATAAATTAAAATCTCATTTGATATTATAAACATTGGGTTACCAACATTTAACAAGATCGTTAACCTAAAGGTTTCAAAACAACACTTACATGTAACGACTAACGATGACTTAACGACTCAGTTAAAATGTATATACATGTAGTGTTTTAATATGTATTTATACACTTTTGAAAGACTTCAATACACTTATCAAAATACTTCTACTTAACAAAAATGCTTACAATTACATCCTCGTTCAGTTTCATCAACAATTCTACTCGTATGCACCCGTATTCGTACTCGTACAATACACAGCTTTTAGATGTATGTACTATTGGTATATACACTCCAATGATCAGCTCTTAGCAGCCCATGTGAGTCACCTAACACATGTGGGAACCATCATTTGGCAACTAGCATGAAATATCTCATAAAATTACAAAAATATGAGTAATCATTCATGACTTATTTACATGAAAACAAAATTACATATCCTTTATATCTAATCCATACACCAACGACCAAAAACACCTACAAACACTTTCATTCTTCAATTTTCTTCATCTAATTGATCTCTCTCAAGTTCTATCTTCAAGTTCTAAGTGTTCTTCATTAATTCCAAAAGTTCTAGTTTCATAAAATCAAGAATACTTTCAAGTTTGCTAGCTCACTTCCAATCTTGTAAGGTGATCATCCAACCTCAAGAAATCTTTGTTTCTTACAGTAGGTTATCATTCTAATACAAGGTAATAATCATATTCAAACTTTGGTTCAATTTCTATAACTATAACAATCTTATTTCAAGTGATGATCTTACTTGAACTTGTTTTCGTGTCATGATTCTGCTTCAAGAACTTCAAGCCATCCAAGGATCTGTTGAAGCTAGATCCATTTTTCTCTTTTCCAGTAGGTTTATCCAAGGAACTTAAGGTAGTAATGATGTTCATAACATCATTCGATTCATACATATAAAGCTATCTTATTCGAAGGTTTAAACTTGTAATCACTAGAACATAGTTTAGTTAATTCTAAACTTGTTCGCAAACAAAAGTTAATCCTTCTAACTTGACTTTTAAAATCAACTAAACACATGTTATATATCTATATGATATGCTAACTTAATGATTTAAAACCTGGAAACACGAAAAACACCCTAAAACCGGATTTACGCCGTCGTAGTAACACCGCGGGCTGTTTTGGGTTAGTTAATTAAAAACTATGATAAACTTTGATTTAAAAGTTGTTATTCTGAGAAAATGATTTTTATTATGAACATGAAACTATATCCAAAAATTATGGTTAAACTCAAAGTGGAAGTATGTTTTCTAAAATGGTCATCTAGACGTCGTTCTTTCGACTGAAATGACTACCTTTACAAAAATGACTTGTAACTTATTTTTCCGACTATAAACCTATACTTTTTCTGTTTAGATTCATAAAATAGAGTTCAATATGAAACCATAGCAATTTGATTCACTCAAAGCGGATTTAAAATGAAGAAGTTATGGGTAAAACAAGATTGGATAATTTTTCTCATTTTAGCTACGTGAAAATTGGTAACAAATCTATTCCAACCATAACTTAATCAACTTGTATTGTATATTATGTAATCTTGAGATACCATAGACACGTATACAATGTTTCGACCTATCATGTCGACACATCTATATATATTTCGGAACAACCATAGACACTCTATATGTGAATGTTGGAGTTAGCTATACAGGGTTGAGGTTGATTCCAAAATATATATAGTTTGAGTTGTGATCAATACTGAGATACGTATACACTGGGTCGTGGATTGATTCAAGATAATATTTATCGATTTATTTCTGTACATCTAACTGTGGACAACTAGTTGTAGATTACTAACGAGGACAGCTGACTTAATAAACTTAAAACATCAAAATATATTAAAAGTGTTGTAAATATATTTTGAACATACTTTGATATATATGTATATATTATTATAGGTTCGTGAATCAACCAGTGGCCAAGTCTTACTTCCCGACGAAGTAAAAATCTGTGAAAGTGAGTTATAGTCCCACTTTTAAAATCTAATATTTTTGGGATGAGAATACATGCAGGTTTTATAAATGATTTACAAAATAGACACAAGTACGTGAAACTACATTCTATGGTTGAATTATCGAAATCGAATATGCCCCTTTTTATTAAGTCTGGTAATCTAAGAATTAGGGAACAGACACCCTAATTGACGCGAATCCTAAAGATAGATCTATTGGGCCTAACAAACCCCATCCAAAGTACTGGATGCTTTAGTACTTCGAAATTTATATCATATCCGAAGGGTGTCCCGGAATGATGGGGATATTCTTATATATGCATCTTGTTAATGTCGGTTACTAGGTGTTCACCATATGAATGAATTTTTATCTCTATGTATGGGATGTGTATTGAAATATGAAATCTTGTGGTCTATTGTTACGATTTGATATATATAGGTTAAACCTATAACTCACCAACAATTTTGTTGACGTTTAAAGCATGTTTATTCTCAGGTGAATATTAAGAGCTTCCGCTGTTGCATACTAAAATAAGGACAAGATTTGGAGTCCATGTTTGTATGATATTGTGTAAAAACTGCATTCAAGAAACTGATTTCGATGTAACATATTTGTATTGTAAACCATTATGTAATGGTCGTGTGTAAACAGGATATTTTAGATTATCATTATTTGATAATCTACGTAAAGCTTTTTAAACCTTTATTTATGAAATAAAGGTTATGGTTTGTTTTAAAAATGAATGCAGTCTTTGAAAAACGTCTCATATAGAGGTCAAAACCTCGCAACGAAATCAATTAATATGGAACGTTTTTAATCAATAAGAACGGGACATTTCAAT
Organism: Rutidosis leptorrhynchoides; assembly: GCF_046630445.1. Taxonomy (NCBI): domain Eukaryota; kingdom Viridiplantae; phylum Streptophyta; class Magnoliopsida; order Asterales; family Asteraceae; genus Rutidosis; species Rutidosis leptorrhynchoides. The sequence continues at coordinate 164,852,049 of NC_092338.1, read as the reverse complement.
ATATATGTAACGATTACTTGAAAAGAAAATATGTTGATATATTATATATATATGGTTAGGTTCGTGATATCTATCGGAGACCAAGTCGAGTTAAATACCTTCAAGGAAAAGGTGAATATATAGTCCCACTTTTAAACTCCAAATATTTCGGGATGAGAATACATGCATTTTATGATTTACGTTATGGACACAAGTGATTAAAATTATATATTCTACGTTGAGTTGTACCACTGGCATATCTCCCTGTAACTTGGTAACTACTATTTACATGCGGTATTGTAAACGCGAATCCTGTTGATAGATCTATCGGGCCTGACAACCCCAACCGGACCGGACGACCAGTATTCAACGGTTGCACAGTACTTCGTTTTGGTGACTACACTTGGTACGGTGTAGTAAGATTTCATAATAAAGGGAATATGCGACGTTGATTAAATGTTAAGTATGGTTATCAAGTGCTCAACAACTTAGAATATTTTTATTAAAACGTTTATATATGAAATCTTGTGGTCTATATTCATAACGCTGCCGGCATTAAACCTATATCTCACCAACTTTATGTTGACATTTTAAGCATGTTTATTCTCAGGTGATAACTAAAAGCTTCCGCTGCAACATGTTGAATTTAAGCAAGATCTTGAGTATGCATATTTGTGTCAAAAATAAAACTGCATATCGGAGGATTTGTAATGTAAAATATGTTGGAAGTCGTATTTTTATTATCACATGTAAAGTTTGTAAGTCTAAGATTATCGCTAAACGATAATCATTATTATCTTGTTTAAACCTTGTATTTGTAATAAAAGTTATGGTTTGTATTGTAAAAACGAATGCAGTTTTTGAAAAAAGTCGCATATAGAGGTCAATACGTCGCGATGAAATCATATGTTATTGTATTCGTCCTTATGGTTAAGGTCAGGATATGACAGATGTTGTCTTATTGAAGATAGTAATCTCGTGTGGTTTCAGATTAATAAGGCTCGTGTAGTTCGGCCAATCTTCATTGTGATATTCGGTTTTCGGTATTGGGTTAAGGGGTTAACCTTGGGCGTATATATATTGTTATATATTAATGCATTGTTGTGATGTAGCTAACCCTCCGGTGTAGCTTATTGGCGTTGTTCACCTCGTCGTTGGTGAACTTATATTTTGTTGATGTACCTTTAGCTCGTTGCTTAGTGATTGTACGGTATGCTTAGTTTAGCTTGCCTTTATGCTTGGATGCTCCGGTATGCGGTATTTGATTATTTGTGTGGCGTGTCCATTTTATGCATATATATGTATGTAGTATATTATCATTCACTAAGCATTAGCTTACCCTCTCGTTGTTGATATTTTTATAGATTGCATGGATGCGGTGGCTCGGGTAAGCGAGGGAACTAGTGGACTTGCGTATTTTGATTTAGAAGACTTGCTTTTGGATTTGATTAGGATTGGGTAGCGTATCCCAATCACCATGCTAGGTCTATGTTTTGAATTAAACTAAATGGGTTGAAATGGTCACTTGTAGTATTTTGGGTCGTTGTGGGCCAGTGTTGTAAAACTCGGTGTTATCATGGAAAACTCTTAGTTTTAATTATTATAACATATTGTGAAAGTGTTTTGGTTTAAAGGTTTCGGGAAGTGGGATTTTCGCCCGCGTGTATAAGAAAAACTGATCAGAACATTTTAGTACAACTGGACGCCGTCCCAGATGGCTAGACGCCGTCCTGGTCTTCACGACTGGACGCCGTCCAGATAGCTGGACGCCGTCCAGATGAGCTGGACGCCGTCCAGATGAGCTGTCCCAGAATTTTTTTTTTAGCACGTTTTTAGATGGATAACGGGTTGGGTCATTACAAGTGGTATCAGAGCATGGTCTAAGGGATTTAGGTGACTTGAGATAGGTGCCTAGACTTAGACTTTTGTGTGTGCTTATTTGTTGCGGGACTTGTAGGAGTACGGGTCGGAATGGGTTATAGTTAGTGCCTTGTTTATAGGTGGACTAACGTTTATATTAGTAATGCGGATATTATTAATATGTTATTGTGTGTGATACTAATTCTCGCGTGTGTTTATATCGCGTAGAATTTTGTTGTGTTTGTTTATATCATCGAGCGAGGCGGTCGTTGTACTAACAAGTTGATACGGCGTGTGTGCGTAATAAGGACTTACAAACCTTATTACGGGTGCAAATCATGTCTAACAAGTGATGTACGACGAGTGTTTAGCAAGATTGGGCGGTGTTGTGTGTGTGCTTTATACGTTCATGATCTAATCGCTTTGCATTCCTTAGAATGGCGGCGGGAAACAGGATCGAGACGATCGACGTGGAGCTTAACGCTAGAGTTGCGGCCGCCGTTGCGGAGCAAGTGGGTGCGTTACGAGAAGAAATAGATAGGAAGTATTCCGAATTTCAAAGTTGTGGTGATATGGAGCGATGTCTTAAGAGCTTCATGAGGACTAAACCCCCGATGTATGACGGGAAACCGGATCCTTTGGTGAGCACAACTTGGATCTCGGATGTCGAAGGGTGCTTTCTGAAATGTCCCGTTCTTATTGATTAAAAACGTTCCATATTAATTGATTTCGTTGCGAGGTTTTGACCTCTATATGAGACGTTTTTCAAAGACTGCATTCATTTTTAAAACAAACCATAACCTTTATTTCATAAATAAAGGTTTAAAAAGCTTTACGTAGATTATCAAATAATGATAATCTAAAATATCCTGTTTACACACGACCATTACATAATAGTTTACAATACAAATATGTTACATCGAAATCAGTTTCTTGAATGCAGTTTTTACACAATATCATACAAACATGGACTCCAAATCTTGTCCTTATTTTAGTATGCAACAGCGAAAGCTCTTAATATTCACCTGAGAATAAACATGCTTTAAACGTCAACAAAAATGTTGGTGAGTTATAGGTTTAACCTATATATATCAAATCGTAACAATAGACCACAAGATTTCATATTTCAATACACATCCCATACATAGAGATAAAAATCATTCATATGGTGAACACCTGGTAACCGACATTAACAAGATGCATATATAAGAATATCCCCATCATTCCGGGACACCCTTCGGATATGATATAAATTTCGAAGTACTAAAGCATCCGGTACTTTGGATGGGGTTTGTTAGGCCCAATAGATCTATCTTTAGGATTCGCGTCAATTAGGGTGTCTGTTCCCTAATTCTTAAATTACCAGACTTAATAAAAAGGGGCATATTCGATTTCGATAATTCAACCATAGAATGTAGTTTCACGTACTTGTGTCTATTTTGTAAATCATTTATAAAACCTGCATGTATTCTCATCCCAAAAATATTAGATTTTAAAAGTGGGACTATAACTCACTTTCACAGATTTTTACTTCATCGGGAAGTAAGACTTGGCCACTGGTTGATTCACGAACCTATAACAATATATACATATATATCAAAGTATGTTCAAAATATATTTACAACACTTTTAATATATTTTGATGTTTTAAGTTTATTAAGTCAGCTGTCCTCGTTAGTAACCTACAACTAGTTGTCCACAGTTAGATGTACAGAAATAAATCGATAAATATTATCTTGAATCAATCCACGACCCAGTGTATACGTATCTCAGTATTGATCACAACTCAAACTATATATATTTTGGAATCAACCTCAACCCTGTATAGCTAACTCCAACATTCACATATAGAGTGTCTATGGTTGTTCCGAAATATATATAGATGTGTCGACATGATAGGTCGAAACATTGTATACGTGTCTATGGTATCTCAAGATTACATAATATACAATACAAGTTGATTAAGTTATGGTTGGAATATATTTGTTACCAATTTTCACGTAGCTAAAATGAGAAAAATTATCCAATCTTGTTTTACCCATAACTTCTTCATTTTAAATCCGTTTTGAGTGAATCAAATTGCTATGGTTTCATATTGAACTCTATTTTATGAATCTAAACAGAAAAAGTATAGGTTTATAGTCGGAAAAATTAGTTACAAGTCGTTTTTGTAAAGGTAGTCATTTCAGTCGAAAGAACGACGTCTAGATGACCATTTTAGAAAACATACTTCCACTTTGAGTTTAACCATAATTTTTGGATATAGTTTCATGTTCATAATAAAATTCATTTTCTCAGAATAACAACTTTTAAATCAAAGTTTATCATAGTTTTTAATTAACTAACCCAAAACAGCCCGCGGTGTTACTACGACGGCGTAAATCCGGTTTTACGGTGTTTTTCGTGTTTCCAGGTTTTAAATCATTAAGTTAGCATATCATATAGATATAGAACATGTGTTTAGTTGATTTTAAAAGTCAAGTTAGAAGGATTAACTTTTGTTTGCGAACAAGTTTAGAATTAACTAAACTATGTTCTAGTGATTACAAGTTTAAACCTTCGAATAAGATAGCTTTATATGTATGAATCGAATGATGTTATGAACATCATTACTACCTTAATTTCCTTGGATAAACCTACTGGAAAAGAGAAAAATGGATCTAGCTTCAATGGATCCTTGGATGGCTCGAAGTTCTTGAAGCAGAATCATGACACGAAAACAAGTTCAAGTAAGATCATCACTTGAAATAAGATTGTTATAGTTATAGAAATTGAACCAAAGTTTGAATATGATTATTACCTTGTATTAGAATGATAACCTACTGTAAGAAACAAAGATTTCTTGAGGTTGGATGATCACCTTACAAGATTGGAAGTGAGCTAGCAAACTTGAAAGTATTCTTGATTTTATGAAACTAGAACTTTTGGAATTTATGAAGAACACTTAGAACTTGAAGATAGAACTTGAGAGAGATCAATTAGATGAAGAAAATTGAAGAATGAAAGTGTTTGTAGGTGTTTTTGGTCGTTGGTGTATGGATTAGATATAAAGGATATGTAATTTTGTTTTCATGTAAATAAGTCATGAATGATTACTCATATTTTTGTAATTTTATGAGATATTTCATGCTAGTTGCCAAATGATGGTTCCCACATGTGTTAGGTGACTCACATGGGCTGCTAAGAGCTGATCATTGGAGTGTATATACCAATAGTACATACATCTAAAAGCTGTGTATTGTACGAGTACGAATACGGGTGCATACGAGTAGAATTGTTGATGAAACTGAACGAGGATGTAATTGTAAGCATTTTTGTTAAGTAGAAGTATTTTGATAAGTGTATTGAATTCTTTCAAAAGTGTATAAATACATATTAAAACACTACATGTATATACATTTTAACTGAGTCATTAAGTCATCGTTAGTCGTTACATGTAAGTGTTGTTTTGAAACCTTTAGGTTAACGATCTTGTTAAATGTTGTTAACCCAATGTTTATAATATCAAATGAGATTTTAAATTATTATATTATCATGATATTATCATGTATGAATATCTCTTAATATGATATATATATACATTAAATGTCTTTACAACGATAATCGTTACATATATGTCTCGTTTAAAAATCATTAAGTTAGTAGTCTTGTTTTTACATATGTAGTTCATTGTTAATATACTTTATGATATGTTTTCTTATCATAGTATCATGTTAACTATATATATATCCATTTATATGTCATCATATAGTTTTTACAAGTTTTAACGTTCGTGAATCACCGATCAACTTGGGTGGTCAATTGTCTATATGAAACATATTTCAATTAATCAAGTCTTAACAAGTTTGATTGCTTAACATGTTGGAAACATTTAATCATGTAAATATCAATCTCAATTAATATATATAAACATGGAAAAGTTCGGGTCACTACAGTACCTACCCGTTAAATAAATTTCGTCCCGAAATTTTAAGCTGTTGAAGGTGTTGACGAATCTTCTGGAAATAGATGCGGGTATTTCTTCTTCATCTGATCTTCACGCTCCCAGGTGAACTCGGGTCCTCTATGAGCATTCCATCGAACCTTAACAATTGGTATCTTGTTTTGCTTAAGTCTTTTAACCTCACGATCCATTATTTCGACGGGTTCTTCGATGAATTGAAGTTTTTCGTTGATTTGGATTTCATCTAACGGAATAGTGAGATCTTCTTTAGCAAAACATTTCTTTAAATTCGAGACGTGGAAAGTGTTATGTACAGCCGCGAGTTGTTGAGGTAACTCTAGTCGGTAAGCTACTTGTCCGATACGATCAATAATCTTGAATGGTCCAATATACCTTGGATTTAATTTCCCTCGTTTACCAAATCGAACAACGCCTTTCCAAGGTGCAACTTTAAGCATGACCATCTCTCCAATTTCAAATTCTATATCTTTTCTTTTAATGTCAGCGTAGCTCTTTTGTCGACTTTGGGCGGTTTTCAACCGTTGTTGAATTTGGATGATCTTCTCGGTAGTTTCTTGTATAATCTCCGGACCCGTAATCTGTCTATCCCCCACTTCACTCCAACAAATCGGAGACCTGCACTTTCTACCATAAAGTACTTCAAACGGTGCCATCTCAATGCTTGAATGGTAGCTGTTGTTGTAGGAAAATTCTGCTAACGGTAGATGTCGATCCCAACTGTTTCCGAAATCAATAACACATGCTCGTAGCATGTCTTCAAGCGTTTGTATCGTCCTTTCGCTCTGCCCATCAGTTTGTGGATGATAGGCAGTACTCATGTCTAGACGAGTTCCTAATGCTTGCTGTAATGTCTGCCAGAATCTTGAAATAAATCTGCCATCCCTATCAGAGATAATAGAGATTGGTATTCCATGTCTGGAGATGACTTCCTTCAAATACAGTCGTGCTAACTTCTCCATCTTGTCATCTTCTCTTATTGGCAAGAAGTGTGCTGATTTGGTGAGACGGTCAACTATTACCCAAATAGTATCAAAACCACTTGCAGTCCTTGGCAATTTAGTGATGAAATCCATGGTAATGTTTTCCCATTTCCATTCCGGGATTTCGGGTTGTTGAAGTAGACCTGATGGTTTCTGATGCTCAGCTTTGACCTTAGAACACGTCAAACATTCTCCTACGTATTTAGCAACATCGGCTTTCATACCCGGCCACCAAAAATGTTTCTTGAGATCCTTGTACATCTTCCCCGTTCCAGGATGTATTGAGTATCTGGTTTTATGAGCTTCTCTAAGTACCATTTCTCTCATATCTCCAAATTTTGGTACCCAAATCCTTTCAGCCCTATACCGGCTTCCATCTTCCCGAATATTAAGATGCTTCTCCGATCCTTTGGGTATTTCATCCTTTAAATTTCCCTCTTTTAAAACTCCTTGTTGCGCCTCCTTTATTTGAGTAGTAATGTTATTATGAATCATTATATTCATAGATTTTACTCGAATGGGTTCTCTGTCCTTCCTGCTCAAGGCATCGCCTACCACATTTGCCTTCCCCGGGTGGTAACGAATCTCAAAGTCGTAATCATTCAATAATTCAATCCACCTACGCTGCCTCATATTCAGTTGTTTCTGATTAAATATGTGTTGAAGACTTTTGTGGTCGGTATATATAATACTTTTGACCCCATATAAGTAGTGCCTCCAAGTCTTTAATGCAAAAACAACCGCGCCTAATTCCAAATCATGCGTCGTATAATTTTGTTCGTGAATCTTCAATTGTCTAGACGCATAAGCAATCACCTTCGTTCGTTGCAATAATACACAACCGAGACCTTGCTTTGATGCATCACAATAAATCACAAAATCATCATTCCCTTCAGGCAATGACAATATAGGTGCCGTAGTTAGCTTTTTCTTCAATAACTGAAACGCTTTCTCTTGTTCATCATTCCATTCAAATTTCTTCCCTTTATGCGTTAATGCAGTCAAGGGTTTTGCTATTCTGGAAAAGTCTTGGATGAACCTTCTGTAGTAACCAGCTAGTCCTAAAAACTGGCGTATGTGTTTCGGAGTTTTCGGGGTTTCCCACTTTTCAACAGTTTCTATCTTTGCCGGATCCACCTTAATACCTTCTTTGTTCACTATGTGGCCAAGGAATTGAACTTCTTCCAACCAAAATGCACACTTTGAAAACTTAGCGTACAATTCTTCCTTCCTCAATACTTCTAACACCTTTCTCAAATGTTCACCGTGTTCTTGGTCATTCTTTGAGTAAATAAGTATGTCATCAATGAAAACAATGACAAACTTGTCAAGGTATGGTCCACACACTCGGTTCATAAGGTCCATGAACACAGCTGGTGCATTAGTTAAACCAAACGGCATGTCCATAAACTCGTAATGACCGTAACGTGTTCTGAAAGCAGTCTTTGGAATATCATCTTCTTTCACCCGCATTTGATGATACCCAGAACGTAAGTCAATCTTTGAATAAACAGACGAGCCTTGTAGTTGATCAAATAAGTCATCGATTCTCGGTAATGGGTAGCGGTTCTTGATGGTAAGTTTGTTCAACTCTCGGTAGTCGATACACAACCTGAATGTACCATCTTTCTTCTTGACAAACAAAACAGGAGCTCCCCACGGTGATGTGCTTGGTCGAATGAAACCACGCTCTAAAAGTTCTTGTAATTGGCTTTGTAGTTCTTTCATCTCGCTGGGTGCGAAAGGAGCACGAGCTATTGGTGCAGCTCCTGGTACAAGATCTATTTGAAATTCAACGGATCGATGTGGGGGTAATCCCGGTAATTCTTTCGGAAATACATCAGGAAATTCTTTTGCGACGGGAACATCATTGATGCTCTTTTCTTCAGTTTGTACTTTCTCGACGTGTGCTAGAACAGCATAGCAACCTTTTCTTATTAGTTTTTGTGCCTTCAAATTACTAATAAGATGTAGCTTCGTGTTGCCCTTTTCTCCGTACACCATTAAGGGTTTTCCTTTTTCTCGTATAATGCGAATTGCATTTTTGTAACAAACGATCTCCGCTTTCACTTCTTTCAACCAGTCCATACCGATTATCACATCAAAACTCCCTAACTCTACTAGTATCAAATCAATCTTAAATGTTTCGCTAACCAGTTTAATTTCTCGATTCCGACATATATTATCTGCTGAAATTAATTTACCATTTGCTAATTCGAGTAAAAATTTACTATCCAAAGGCGTCAATGGACAACTTAATTTAGCATAAAAATCTCTACTCATATAGCTTCTATCCGCACCCGAATCAAATAAAACGTAAGCAGATTTATTGTCAATAAGAAACGTACCCGTAACAAGCTCCGGGTCTTCCTGTGCCTCTACCGCATTAATATTGAAAACTCTTCCACGGCCTTGTCCATTCGTGTTCTCCTGGTTCGGGCAATTTCTAATAATGTGGCCTGGTTTTCCACATTTATAACAAACTACATTGGCATAACTTGCTCCGACACTACTTGCTCCGCCATTACTCGTTCCGACACCATTTGTTCCTTTCGTTCTATTAACCCCTGGTCCGTAGACCTCACACTTCGCCGCGCTATGACCATTTCTTTTACACTTGTTGCAAAATTTGGTGCAGAACCCCGAGTGATTCTTTTCACACCTTTGGTATAGCTGCTTCTGATTGTTGTTGTTGTTGCGGTTATTATTGTTGTTGGGATGATTGTTGTAGTTGATGCTGTTGTTGTTGTTGTTGTTGTTGTTGTTGTTGGGCCGTTTGTTGTAGTTGCGATTGATGTTGCGATTGTTGGGATAATTGTTGCGATTATTGTTGTAATTGCTGTTGTTGTTGTATTGGTGATTCTTATCACCGTTTTCCTCCCACTTTCTTTTGACTTGCTTCACATTGGCCTCTTCAGCAGTCTGTTCTTTAATTCTTTCTTCAATTTGGTTCACGAGTTTGTGAGCCATTCTACATGCCTGTTGTATGGAGGCGGGCTCGTGTGAACTTATATCTTCTTGGATTCTTTCCGGTAATCTTTTCACAAACGCGTCGATCTTCTCTTCCTCATCTTCGAATGCTCCCGGACACAATAGACACAATTCTGTGAATCGTCTTTCGTACGTGGTAATATCAAATCCTTGGGTTCGTAACTCTCTAAGTTCTGTCTTGAGCTTATTGACCTCGGTTCTGGGACGGTACTTCTCGTTCATCAAGTGCTTGAATGCTGACCACGGTAGTGCGTACGCATCATCTTGTCCCACTTGCTCTAGATAGGTATTCCACCATGTTAACGCAGAACCTGTGAAGGTATGCGTAGCGTACTTCACTTTGTCCTCTTCAGTACACTTACTTATGGCAAACACCGATTCAACCTTCTCGGTCCACCGTTTCAATCCGATCGGTCCTTCGGTTCCATCAAATTCCAAAGGTTTGCAGGCAGTGAATTCTTTGTAGGTGCATCCTACACGATTTCCTGTACTGCTAGATCCAAGGTTATTGTTGGTATGTAGCGCAGCCTGTACTGCGGCTATGTTTGAAGCTAGAAAAGTACGGAATTCCTCTTCATTCATATTCACGGTGTGTCGAGTAGTCGGTGCCATTTCCTTCAAAATAGTTAAATGGAACAAGTTAATCATACAGAATATTAAGAGTAGTTAATAGTATTTCGTAGCATAATATGAACTCATTTATAAAAGCTTTTTCTTCATATTAGCGTTTTATAAGTTTAAATTCGGGTAGTACCTACCCGTTAAGTTCATACTTAGTAGCTAATATACAATTCAACTACTACAATTCTATATGAAAAACTGATTATAATAATATTTCGCGTTCAAACTTTTATACAATATTTTACAAACTTACAATACCGCTTATTTTACATAAAGCATGAAATATAGCACACAATAACTTTGATACAAGATAGTTGTGAAGACAATTCTAGCTAGTACACAAGTCGTTCAGCAAAGGCAATAAAGACACGTAATTCATACGTCCAGAAACAAGTCATGCATTCTGGTTTTACTAGGACTACTTCTCATCCTTGGTCTTGTGCAACATAACCGTTATGGCCGTTGATAAGACAGCGTGTTGTAACGTCATCAAAGGGACGAGGGTTACGTAATGTCCAACAGTCCTGTAATAATCTAAAAACCTCATTTCTTACCCCAATTACCGACTCCGTCACTTGTGGAAACGTTTTGTTTAATAGTTGTAGCCCGATGTTCTTGTTCTCACTTTGGTGAGAAGCGAACATTACTAATCCGTAAGCATAACATGCTTCTTTATGTTGCATGTTAGCCGCTTTTTCTAAATCACGAAGTCCAATATTCGGATATATTGAGTCAAAATAAGTTCTTAACCCGTTGCGTAAAATAGCATTTGGGTTCCCCGCAATATATGCGTCAAAGTAAACACATCGTAACTTATGGGTTTCCCAATGTGATATCCCCCATCTTTCAAACGAAAGTCTCTTATAAACCAAGACATTCTTGGAACGTTCTTCGAATGTCTTTCAAACTGATCTCGCCTTAAATAGTTGTGCCGAAGAATTCTGGCCGACTCTAGACAAGATTTCATCAATCATGTCTCCGGGTAGGTCTCTTAAAATATTGGGTTGTCTATCCATTTTGTGTTTTTAAACTGTAAAATAGACAAGAGTTAGATTCATAAAAAAATACTTATTAATACAAGCAATTTTTACATATATCATAAAGCATAAGAACACTATATTACATATATTACACCACACGAATACAACTATCTTATTCCGACTCGCTCGTTTCTTCTTCTTCGGTTTTGGTTCGTTTTGCCAAGTTTCTAGGGATATATGATGTTCCCCTAATACGAGCCGTCGTTGTCCACATTGGTTTAGAAAAACCTGGTGGTTTAGAGGTTCCCGGGTCATTGTTACAACTTAAGGACTTCGGGGGTTGACGATACATATAAAGTTCATCGGGGTTGGAATTAGATTTCTCTATTTTTATGCCCTTTCCCTTATTATTTTCTTTTGCCTTTTTAAATTCAGTTGGGGTAATTTCTATAACATCATCGGAATTCTCGTCGGAATCCGATTCATCGGAGAATTGGTAATCCTCCCAATATTTTGCTTCCTTGGCGGAAACACCATTGACCATAATTAACTTTAGTCGGTTGGTTGAGGATTTTCTTTTACTTAACCGTTTTATTATTTCCCCCACCGGTTCTATTTCTTCATCCGGTTCTGATTCTTCTTCCGGTTCCGATTCTTCTTCCGGTTCCGACTCTTCTTCCGGTTCCTCTTCGGGAACTTGTGAATCAGTCCACAAATCATTCCAATTTACATTTGACTCTTCATTATTATTAGGTGAGTCAATGGGACTTGTTCTAGAGATAGGCATCTATCACATAATATCAAACACGTTAAGAGATTAATATATCACATAATATTCATATGTTAAAAATATATAGTTTCCAACAAAAATGTTAAGCAATCATTTTTAAAGAAAACACGGTCGAAGTCCAGACTCACTAATGCATCCTAACAAACTCGATAAGACACACTAATGCAAATTTTCTGGTTCTCTAAGACCAACGCTCGGATACCAACTGAAATGTCCCGTTCTTATTGATTAAAAACATTCCATATTAATTGATTTCGTTGCGAGGTTTTGACCTCTATATGAGACGTTTTTCAAAGACTGCATTCATTTTTAAAACAAACCATAACCTTTATTTCATAAATAAAGGTTTAAAAAGCTTTACGTAGATTATCAAATAATGATAATCTAAAATATCCTGTTTACACACGACCATTACATAATGGTTTACAATACAAATATGTTACATCGAAATCAGTTTCTTGAATGCAGTTTTTACACAATATCATACAAACATGGACTCCAAATCTTGTCCTTATTTTAGTATGCAACAGCGGAAGCTCTTAATATTCACCTGAGAATAAACATGCTTTAAACGTCAACAAAAATGTTGGTGAGTTATAGGTTTAACCTATATATATCAAATCGTAACAATAGACCACAAGATTTCATATTTCAATACACATCCCATACATAGAGATAAAAATCATTCATATGGTGAACACCTGGTAACCGACATTAACAAGATGCATATATAAGAATATCCCCATCATTCCGGGACACCCTTCGGATATGATATAAATTTCGAAGTACTAAAGCATCCGGTACTTTGGATGGGGTTTGTTAGGCCCAATAGATCTATCTTTAGGATTTGCGTCAATTAGGGTGTCTGTTCCCTAATTCTTAAATTACCAGACTTAATAAAAAGGGGCATATTCGATTTCGATAATTCAACCATAGAATGTAGTTTCACGTACTTGTGTCTATTTTGTAAATCATTTATAAAACCTGCATGTATTCTCATCCCAAAAATATTAGATTTTAAAAGTGGGACTATAACTCACTTTCACAGATTTTTACTTCATCGGGAAGTAAGACTTGGCCACTGGTTGATTCACGAACCTATAACAATATATACATATATATCAAAGTATGTCCAAAATATATTTACAACACTTTTAATATATTTTGATGTTTTAAGTTTATTAAGTCAGCTGTCCTCGTTAGTAACCTACAACTAGTTGTCCACAGTTAGATGTACAGAAATAAATCAATAAATATTATCTTGAATCAATCCACGACCCAGTGTATACGTATCTCAGTATTGATCACAACTCAAACTATATATATTTTGGAATCAACCTCAACCCTGTATAGCTAACTCCAACATTCACATATAGAGTGTCTATGGTTGTTCCGAAATATATATAGATGTGTCGACATGATAGGTCGAAACATTGTATACGTGTCTATGGTATCTCAAGATTACATAATATACAATACAAGTTGATTAAGTTATGGTTGGAATATATTTGTTACCAATTTTCACGTAGCTAAAATGAGAAAAATTATCCAATCTTGTTTTACCCATAACTTCTTCATTTTAAATCCGTTTTGAGTGAATCAAATTGCTATGGTTTCATATTGAACTCTATTTTATGAATCTAAACAGAAAAAGTATAGGTTTATAGTCGGAAAAATAAGTTACAAGTCGTTTTTGTAAAGGTAGTCATTTCAGTCGAAAGAACGACGTCTAGATGACCATTTTAGAAAACATACTTCCACTTTGAGTTTAACCATAATTTTTGGATATAGTTTCATGTTCATAATAAAATTCATTTTCTCAGAATAACAACTTTTAAATCAAAGTTTATCATAGTTTTTAATTAACTAACCCAAAACAGCCCGCGGTGTTACTACGACGGCGTAAATCCGGTTTTACGGTGTTTTTCGTGTTTCCAGGTTTTAAATCATTAAGTTAGCATATCATATAGATATAGAACATGTGTTTAGTTGATTTTAAAAGTCAAGTTAGAAGGATTAACTTTTGTTTGTGAACAAGTTTAGAATTAACTAAACTATGTTCTAGTGATTACAAGTTTAAACCTTCGAATAAGATAGCTTTATATGTATGAATCGAATGATGTTATGAACATCATTACTACCTTAATTTCCTTGGATAAACCTACTGGAAAAGAGAAAAATGGATCTAGCTTCAATGGATCCTTGGATGGCTCGAAGTTCTTGAAGCAGAATCATGACACGAAAACAAGTTCAAGTAAGATCATCACTTGAAATAAGATTGTTATAGTTATAGAAATTGAACCAAAGTTTGAATATGATTATTACCTTGTATTAGAATGATAACCTACTGTAAGAAACAAAGATTTCTTGAGGTTGGATGATCACCTTACAAGATTGGAAGTGAGCTAGCAAACTTGAAAGTATTCTTGATTTTATGAAACTAGAACTTTTGGAATTTATGAAGAACACTTAGAACTTGAAGATAGAACTTGAGAGAGATCAATTAGATGAAGAAAATTGAAGAATGAAAGTGTTTGTAGGTGTTTTTGGTCGTTGGTGTATGGATTAGATATAAAGGATATGTAATTTTGTTTTCATGTAAATAAGTCATGAATGATTACTCATATTTTTGTAATTTTATGAGATATTTCATGCTAGTTGCCAAATGATGGTTCCCACATGTGTTAGGTGACTCACATGGGCTGCTAAGAGCTGATCATTGGAGTGTATATACCAATAGTACATACATCTAAAAGCTGTGTATTGTACGAGTACGAATACGGGTGCATACGAGTAGAATTGTTGATGAAACTGAACGAGGATGTAATTGTAAGCATTTTTGTTAAGTAGAAGTATTTTGATAAGTGTATTGAAGTCTTTCAAAAGTGTATAAATACATATTAAAACACTACATGTATATACATTTTAACTGAGTCGTTAAGTCATCGTTAGTCGTTACATGTAAGTGTTGTTTTGAAACCTTTAGGTTAACGATCTTGTTAAATGTTGTTAACCCAATGTTTATAATATCAAATGAGATTTTAAATTATTATATTATCATGATATTATCATGTATGAATATCTCTTAATATGATATATATACATTAAATGTCTTTACAACGATAATCGTTACATATATGTCTCGTTTAAAAATCATTAAGTTAGTAGTCTTGTTTTTACATATGTAGTTCATTGTTAATATACTTTATGATATGTTTTCTTATCATAGTATCATGTTAACTATATATATATCCATTTATATGTCATCATATAGTTTTTACAAGTTTTAACGTTCGTGAATCACCGATCAACTTGGGTGGTCAATTGTCTATATGAAACATATTTCAATTAATCAAGTCTTAACAAGTTTGATTGCTTAACATGTTGGAAACATTTAATCATGTAAATATCAATCTCAATTAATATATATAAACATGGAAAAGTTCGGGTCACTACACTTTCGTACTATTGAATGCCCTCCCGAGAAGAGGACAAGACTCACTACTAGTTTGTTGCGGGGTAGGGCGAAGGATTGGTTGGATGTTAAGATTGATGTTGTCGGTGGTGAGCCGTTTATGGCTTTATCGTGGGACGAGTTTAAGGAGAAATTCTTCGAGGAATTTCGGACTTCATTCGATTTGTCGAAATTGCGTAATGAGTTGCGAAATTTGCAACAGGGTTCTATGGATTTGAATACTCTCAAGACGACCTTTATGGCGAAGGCTCGTTTTTGTCCGGAGTATTTGGGGAATGATCGTTTGTTGATGGAAGATTTCTATCGGACCTTGAATGATGACTTGAAGAGTAAAATTAGCCGGGGTCAAGCGAAATCGTTTGCGGAATTATTCGCCTTGGCTAGAGGTTTCGAGTCGTATTCACGATCCAAGAAGAGTGAACCTTCAAGTGAAAGAAGGGTTGTTTCGTATGGTGATCCGAGTAAGAGTACTAAGGGTCCGAGTGTGAGCACGGGTGGTACACGGACGGGTATATCGGATTCTAGTGCGTCTATATGTTACAATTGTGGCATGAGGGGTCACAAGTATTGGGAATGTTCGGTACCAAAGGGTGATGGCATGGTGTGCTTTAATTGCCAAGAAGAAGGACATCGTAAGTCGGAATGTCCCAAATTAGCGGGGACGGGTGCGGCAAGGAGACGTTAAGGTACGTTTCATTTTAATAAATATGTCCTTTGATTATTTATTAAGTGTCATTTGATATTGAGTTGATTAAATGCCTTGTGTTGAGCATATTGTTGTTATGGGTGACGTTCCTAATGGAAGTACCCTATGGTGACATTTGATTGTCGGGCGAAGGGCGTAAGACTTGGTGCAACCAAACATTCCTTAGTATTTGGGAAATGTATCTACCAAGCCATGGGAATGGGTTTTGGTGTTCGGTTGTTAAGCGCGTGTTCGCTTTTGTGTTGGAGTTGATGAACCATGAGGTTCGACGGGTGGGATGAAAACTTTGAGATCGAGTGTTTTGGATCTCGATGTATGTTGGTAAAGGAGTCTACGTGACGCGACATTAGGTGCCTCTTTTATACCTACTAGCGTGGTGTTCGACTCCGATTGTGTTGTGGTTACATTGTACTTAGGGTACCGAGGTGAAACCCTTGGGTACATGAGTGACTAGGTGAATTTGACAAACTATAGCAATTGGATGATTGCGAGAGTAGAGTTTGTGTAATTTGCGGTACACTTTTCGTTCGAAGCGTTTAAGGATTGGTTAAAATCCTTCGTGTGCTCAAGGTTGGAGCAAGATGTGGTGATGGGTCGTGTGAACCCAATTGTTAGTAAAGTCTATCTTTGGTAGCATTGTACGGTTGTATAAGATGCGGCAATGGAACGTAGTTCCAAGTGGGGGAGTTACACTCCCGCACGAGGAAGTTCTAGTGTGAGATTTCAGATGACGTTTTTAGTAGATCCGAAAATTTTGTTGGGACCTAGTTTTGGTCGATTTGTGGTAGAGTACAATTTCGGTTAAATTGTACTTATGATTTTGGATTTAAATTATCACCGAAGTGGTAATGTGGTAAATCACGTTGAGAGATAATGGACGTGTTTGGCGAGCAAGGTGAAATCCGTCGGTTAAGGGATGTGTGTTTCGGGTTCTCTTTTGGTGAATTATTGTTTTGTGCCTATGTTTGATATAGGTGGTTCTTGCTCGATTGTGTGAATGGTTAGTGGTATCCGTTAAGATTCACTATGGCGTAGTAGAGCGTGATGTTACGCTACTCGTTGTTTGAGGCCAAAAGGGCGTTAATTGGTGAAGCATGACCTTCGGGGTCAGCTGACTTCATCATGGGATTATTGATTGGTAAAGCATGACCTTCGGGGTCCACTGACTTCATCATGGGATTATTGATTGGTGAAGCATGACCTTCGGGGTCCGCTGACTTCATCATGAGATTATTGATTGGTGAAGCATGACCTTCGGGGTCCGCTGACTTCATCATGGGAATATGTGTTATATCGGTGAAGCATGACTTTCGGGGTCCGCTGACTTCATCCGGTGTTGAGTTGTGAAGTGGATCACGTGTAGTTCGGATTCACGATGATGCGTATAGTTCGGTCATCTTATTGTGGAAGTGAATCGCATGTAGTTCGGATTCAACAATGACTCGTGTGGTTTCGTTCATTGTATTGAGGAGTGAGTCTCGTGTAGTTCGGATTCACAAATGACTCGTGTAGTTCGGTCATTCCTTTGGGATAGTGACTCTCTTGTAGTTCGGATTCACTATGGCGCGTGTAGTTCGGCCAATCCCGTTTGTTGTTGCGAGGAAGGTAGTGAGTCGCGTGTAGTTCGGATTCACTAAGGCGCGTGTGTTTTCGGCCAGCCTTCATGTTGGTTGATCTATTGGTTGTTTTATACACCACTGGTGGGGTCGTAAGGACCGTGTTGTGTGATCTATCGGTTGTTTATACACCGATGGTGGGGTCGTAAGGACCATGTTGTGTGAACTATCGGTTGATTTATACACCGATGGTGGGGTCGTGAGAACTATGTTGTAGGATTAGTGATGCGATAGCCGTGCTTCGCTCACATGTTGTTACGGGTGTGACGATTGTCGATTTTGGTACACCTTTGAATTAGCGTTGCCATAGTCATTTTGAGCGCTATCAGTTTTAACCGTTTGTTATGATGTTACGGTAGTTGCGTATGGGTCGTATTACCCACTACAAGGGATGTTTAGTGATTGGTGTTATCCATAAGGATTCGTTTGGTTCGGTCTCCATCATTTCGTGTTGTTGACCTTAGGTTGACTTGGTTCCTTTTAGCATTGTACTCGGTAAGGGTACGCTAGGGGATTGATATCTCGGTTCGAGATTGGTTGAGTTCTTCCCGATGTGAGAGATTGAGTAAGGTTTTAGCGCTCGGATTGTGATTTGATAAATCGCGGGTGACGATTTAGTTGTTAAAGGATGATTCATTGGGAAGAATTGTCTAGGAAAGTCGGATAGGGACTTATGTTCGAGGACCGTTGGGTGTGGTCTGTTCGGTTAAATGACGAAGATCACGAGGACGTGATCGATTCTAAGTGGGGGAGAGTTGTAACACCCTGTTTCTATTTCTGCCTTTTTAGTGTTTGGGACGCCGTCCAGAATGGGGGACGTCATCCAGCAGTGAAGAACTGGACGCCGTCTAGAATGTTGGACGCCGTCCAATTTGTCTAACGGGCCAGCTTTTTTACTTTGAGATATTTAGAGGAGCAAAATGGTATTTTCACATGTGGAACGAGTTAAGGCCACAAGATCAGTTCTAGGAGCCTCATTTGCTCCACTAACACCCACACAAACCCTCTCATCTTGTTCTAGTGAGAGAGTAAGAGTTTAGAGAGAGAGAGGTTGATTTGGAGAAGAAGGAGTCAAATTCTCACCAAAGCTCTGGTTCTAAAGTTGTTCATCTCGCTCCTAGCTACGCTGTGGTAGTATTGGTAAGCTCAAACTCCGAATTTCATTTGTTAGATTTGATATTCAAGTTAGGGTTTTGAGCTAGTTTGTTGTGAAACCCTCTTAGATGATGAAATGGGTTTATGGTGACTTGTTATTCTTGTCACTTGGCGGGTTTTGGGTTGGTTGGCGATTTGGCCTTGATTAGGCTTTGAACTTGAGTTTTAATCACTAGGTTTAGTGATTATGGAAGTGTTGGAACACTTTTGGGTGTGTTTGGTTACCTAATTTTGAAATGGGTCGAATTAGGGTTTTGGTGTCAAAATGGGTAAGACACGTGTTTAACACTTGTGTTCGGGATTAATCGGTGTGTTAGGACCATTTTCACTCGTGTTAGTGAATGTTGGTTAGTTTGGGCGCGGTTTGTGCTTGGAAGTGCATTTGGGTCGAAATTGCACTAAGTGTCAATTGGGTTGGTTTGTAAGTCCACCCTAATTGTATTGTTTGTATTGTGATAATGGAATAGGTACATTCCATCGGCGAGTTGCGGATTATTCGGTGGCATTCTTCAAGGCGATAAGGTGAGTGTTAATATCCTTTGTACATGTGTATGTGTAGGATGGGTGCGGGTCGGGTGAAGTGGTTCTCGGTTATAGAGCTCACTTCACATATAGGTGGATTTGATGGACATGCGTTCAGGTCCAATTGGCACGGTTGTGCGTTTTGGTTGACCACCTTTGGCGAGGTACACGTTTTGTGTGTACGTTATCACACGTGTTTGTGATGTGGAGTATATAACCCCAATGGCGAAGGGTTGATATTGTTGTGTTGTGGATAACCCCAATGTGGTGGATTTTATAATCCCGTGACCGTGGGTTTTGAATTGTGAAAGTGGATCTCGTGTAGTTCGGATTCACGATGACGTGTGTAGTTCGGTCATCTTATCGGAAGTGAATCTCGTGTAGTTCGGATTCACGGTGACGCGTGTAGTTCGGTCATCTTATTGAGGTAGTGATCTCGTGTAGTTCGGATTACTAAGGCTCGTGTAGTTCGGCCAACCTCGATGTTGTCTTGTTGAAGATAGTAATCTCGTGTGGTTTCGGATTAATAAGGCTCGTGTAGTTCGGCCAATCTTCATTGTGATATTCGGTTTTCGGTATTGGGTTAAGGGGTTAACCTTGGGCGTATATATATTGTTATATATTAATGCATTGTTGTGATGTAGCTAACCCTCCGGGTGTAGCTTATTGGCGTTGTTCACCTCGTCGTTGGTGAACTTATAGTTTGTTGATGTACCTTTAGCTCGTTGCTTAGTGATTGTACGGTATACTTAGTTTAGCTTGCCTTTATGCTTGGATGCTCCGGTATGCGGTATTTGATTATTTGTGTGGCGTGTCCATTTTATGCATATATATGTATGTAGTATATTATCATTCACTAAGCATTAGCTTACCCTCTCGTTGTTGATATTTTTATAGATTGCATGGATGTGGTGGCTCGGGTAAGCGCGGGAACTAGTGGACTTGCGTATTTTGCTTTAGAAGACTTGCTTTTGGATTTGATTAGGATTGGGTAGCGTATCCCAACCACCATGCTCGGTCTATGTTTTGAATTAAACTAAATGGGTTAAAATGGTCACTTGTGGTATTTTGGGTCGTTGTGGGCCCGGTGTTGTAAAACTCGGTGTTATCATGGAAAACTCTTAGTTTTAATTATTATAACATATTGTGAAAGTGTTTTGATTTAAAGGTGTCGGGAAGCTGGATTTTTGCCCGCGTGTATTAGAAAAACTGATCAGAACTTTTTAGTACAACTGGACGCCGTCCCAGATGGCTGGACACCGTCCTGGTCTTCACGACTGACGCCGTCCAGATAGCTGGACGCCGTCCAGATGAACTGTCCCAGAATATTTTTTTTTTAGCACGTTTTTGGATGGATAACGGCTTGGGTCGTTACAATCCGCTCGTTCCGACCGACAATCATCCCGGAAAAATAGGAGAAGTCAATAAACTTCTCGCTCGAGTAATCAATTTGGAGAATATGGTGCAAAATTTACCAGCTTCAGCAACATCACCGGCACCAACAGTACCATCAGTAACAACACCAGTACCATCAACAATCCATGCCTCAACATCTCATTCTGTACCTCGAGTATAATAATCGTTCTACATATCGTTCTACATCGATTATCTTCTTTCTACGTATCGTTCTACCTCAATTATCTTCGTTCGACATGGCGATTATGTAACCTCTAATGTTTTAAAGATTATGTACTCTAGTTCTAACTGAAAAGCAAATGAGATTAATATCATATTAACTCATTAAATCCATGATTACATCTGAAGAAAATATATATGTATATATGTTTTCATAAAGATTGTAATTAAAAATTCTTTTGTACAAACTATTAATGGTGAAAATATTTTAACGGGTAGGTAATACCCGAGGAATATTTAGATTTCACATTAATAAGTTACACTATACATTCTTCGAATCTGATTCAACAGTCATTTACTATCCTACTTACATCCACATATATACGAATCCGTTCACCACAGAATAACCATTTTCATTCAATTTCATATTTGGATTTTGACCTATCAGAATCCAACAAGTGGCATAATGAAGAAAACATTGGACAAAATAAAACTTGTTAGAAACAAATAAATTAACTATGAGAAATTCTGTTAAGAATCCACGCTAACTATTCCTAGCTAACTGTTCCCAGCTAACTGTTCCTAATTCCCTGTTACATTTTAATTATTGCAATTTTAATTCTCGCAATTTTATTTATCGTCATTTAATTTTTGTTATTTATTTTACGCACTTTATCGGGACACATATACAATGTTTTGACATATCATATCGGCGTCATCTATATATATTATTTGGAATAACCATAGACACTCTATATGCAGTAATGATCGAGTTCTCTATACAGGGTTGAGGTTGATTCCAAAATAATATATATACTTTGAGTTGTGATCGAGTCTGAGACATGTATATAATGGGTCACGACACGTATTAATTAATTCGAATATAATATATTAAACTCTATATGAATTATTGAACTACTAACTGTGGACTACTAACATTGGACAATTAAAATGAATTAAAATATTGTTTATAACATATGAAACTAAACATTTCTTCAAGTTTGCCACTTGATTTCATCTTAAACCTCATTTGTATCTTGACAATTACAATCTGCATTCAAACCTTTCATGATTCTTGAAAACACCTCAATCGAGAGGATGAACCAACCGCACTTCATCTACGGAAGAAAAGATTGATGCATATAGTTATGCACCTGAAAACACTCGGAACCTGAGTAAACGTTTAACACGTATCTGTGCTTGCTCCATTGGCGTTGTTATTACCAAAAAATAACTTTGCAATCCCTCTCCAAATTAGCCAATTTTGCCACAGCTCCAGCAAGTCAACTTTGATTTTTCATTCGGATTACCCTTATTATAACCTCGATATATAAGTTTGCCTTTCATCATCGTTACCAGAGAACCTTTATATATTCCACCATACTAGCAGCAGACGTACCAGCAACCTCGTTGCCCTTTGGCTTAAATCTCTCTGAACAAATCACAAGGACTAAACTTGTACATAAAGAATCATGATGATTCTGTTTTGATGAAATCTTCAGCGATTACCTTGCTCCTTAATTATTCTAAATCATTGTGGATGAATTTCTTCATCACACTTCGATTCTAGAATTATAAGATATCATGGTATCTTTCTTTATAAATATCCTCAATATTTCTGAAGATATATCCATAGATATTCTTGTCCGATATTATTTATCTCTCCGAGCTATCTGTGTTACATCATAAAAGAAACTGGTTTAGTTTCTAAAATTCTGAAAAATCCGAGTTTAAAATATGAATGTTTTGAAGTAGTGTTGGAAACTGAAGCATGAGTTAGTATAATATAATGACACTTGATCAACGTGATTATATTACAGTAAGTCATGTTGAGTTTTTAATGGAACGTGATGATTTACAGACTCTAATTTCATCATGTGCCATGTTACACGACTCTTACATTCTACTTAATCTCCAAACATATCGAGAACATATCTTCCTGATAGTTCTATCTTTTCTCTTGAATTCCGGTAACTTAACCAATCAAGATCGTGCTATTACAATCTCTCTCTTAGAACATTAGTCATGTTTATTCGAAACTTCATACCTACGAATTCTGGACCATTATTCGCTTGACTTAAAGTCGGGAAGAGAAAACAAAAGGATGGAACTCCAAAATATAAAGGAAATGAAGAGGGTGTATTTATAGTAAAAAAAAAAAAAAATCTGACAGAACAATCAAAACAGATTATCGCATTTAACCAAAGAGGATCCTAATTTCCTTAAGTTCCGAAGAATCAAATCTTATTATAAAGATTTCCTCTAAATCCTTGAATTCCGGAAATCAACCCTATCTACGTCAAAATATATGACGAAACTTTATTTTCTCATTTCACTCTTTTGTGATAACTTCACTCGTACGCTTCGAGTAATCGAATTATTTTATCAATATTACTCAATAATGATGAAACTCTATTTATCAACTCATATTCGTCTTGAAAACATACTTATTGTCAACTATGGCGATCGCTATCAAATTTCGGGGACGAAATTTCTTTAACGGGTAGGTACTGTGACGACCCAAAAATTTTCGACCAAATTTAAACGTAATCTGTAAATGATTCTGACACGATAAGCAAAGTTTATTAAACCGAGTCTCAAAATGTTTGAACTATTTTTCATGAATGCATTTAACCATTGACTATTCTCGACGATTCACGAACCATTATGTGTAAATAAATATATAAATATATATATATATATATATATATATATATATATATATATATATATATATATTATAAATTTAAAATATTATATGAGTTAATTAATTATGTAAATAAAATAATATATGATATTATTATCTATATATGTAAGGTATATTGAATGTGTATTTATATGATTTTGAATTTAATTAGTAAACGATAATAGTACTCGTTTGTCAGTCGATCGATATTAAGCAAGTTAAATTCAAACTTATACGATTTTAAAATAAATGGTGATCCGAAAATGAGTTCGATAAATTATAGGCTTATTAAAAATGTATTTAGGAGCTATTTATTGAATTTTGAAACTTTTTATATTGGGGTTGGGAGTGAATAATTAATGTAATTTTTATTTAATAGTTAATGATCGAATTTTATACCATAATAACCAAAATAAATAAATATAGTTAATTTAAAAATATGGAATTTTTCTGAAAACTTTTATCCGCCACTGATTTCGCATGATACACAGTCCGTGAAAACTGTCGGCAGATTTAAAATTCAAGTGATGGCCGCTACTTCCTCATTCACATGTTTTTATATTATAATTATTATTATATTATTATTATTAACTATTATTAATTATTATTAGTATTAAATATCACAGGTGGGTTATTTGCTTTCTGGACATCAAGAATTCTAGCTTCCACTTGTGTCTATTGAATGATACACACACAATATTCCAAAAGTGTAACTGTTCTAAATGATTTCCTTTCTGTTTCTATGAATCATGATTTCTTTTATATATAATAAAATATCATTATCTTCTTTATATATTAAACTCTTAAAGCCAAAATACAAAGCATGATTCAAGGTTTAACATATCCAATTACCACTTCATAATTGACAAAATAAAAACCGAAAAGGAAAATGGGAAGAGGCATAATCGTACACATATACATATAAATGCTTCATGTTAGTTTAACACAAACCAAACATCCCTTCTTCTCTATTACTTCGGCAACCTTCATCATATTTACGACCACCATTTCCGACCACAAACTGCCACTTTCTACCACCGTGAACCACAACATTCGCCACCGTAAACCATCACCAAACAACCACATAAATCTCTATTATATCACCGTTGCTACGTACTAATATTTTTTTTTTACTATCGTGTACAACAACAATACCATCGAGCCACCTACTGTGCTGTTACAGTCTCGATCTTCTGCTTCTTTTCATAATCCAACAGACCACCTAAACACCAAACCACCTTGTTAAATGCTACAAGTACACCTTCTATTTCTGTGATAAAAATAATGAGCAACGATGTTGAAAATGATTAAAGACGATGATCATTAGTGAACGTGAAAAGGTGGAGACTATGAAACTTGGTGAAGAAGATAATGAATAGAGAAACAACGATGATTATGGATGAAGATAAAATGAATTAGGATGATGATAGTTATTCAATTTCTGTTTCGATTTTGGTGAATGAAGATGATAACGTGAGGTGATGATTATGATAATATGATTACGGTTGACGATGGATGCAGTGGTGATAATGAAAGTTGATGATGATACGATTATGAGATGATGATGATCGTCATGTTAGTAACGATGAAATGGAAGATGATGATTACGTGTATGATGAAAATATAGGATGATGAATAATGTCGATTTATTGTTGAAGAAGGAGAAGTACACAGAAAATGATTTTGATAGTTGATTAGGTGAAGAAGATAAGGAATAGTTCTGGGTTTTGTAAATAAGGAGAAGAAATGGAAAAATAGAGGGGCTAAGTATATTAGATTTCGTATGATCTCAAAAAATCACGAATGGTAGAATGGTTTAGGGTGTTGATGGGGAACGAGAGGTCCTGAGTTCGAACCCAGGCCACTACAATATTCTTTTTATTATTAAGAGAAGCTGTTGGGCTTGTGCTTGCTGTTGAGCCGTATACCTTGTTGGGCTTCTATCTGGGCCGAGATTCAGCTAGCCAATTCATTTTTGAGCTGCTGCCATGGGGTGTGTTACAATAATGTTATACGATGTAAGATTTGATGAAGAAAGTGAGACAGAAAATGGATTACATATAATTAGATTATAGATTAAATCAGGAAGATGGAATTTGAGAAGTGGTTAAGGAGTGTTTTAAGTTAAGCGAGAGGTCGTGGGTTCGAGCCTAGGATATGACATTTATTTTTTTGGCTTGTTTGGAAGGTAGTCTCTTATTATTATTATTATTATTATTATTATTATTATTATTATTATTATTATTATTATTATTATTATTATTATTATTATTATTATTATTATTATTATTATTATTATTATTATTATTATTATTATTATTAATTATTATTATTATTATTATTATTATTATTATTATTATTATTATTATTATTATTATTATTAAATCATTATTATTATCAAAACTATCATTTTAAAATAAATAAATATTTTGTACATAAAATATACTTGTTCATATATTGTAATTTTATTAAAATTTCACATAATTATATTTATCAAATCTATTAATATTATTTATATAAATACATACAAATAACAAACTATCGATTTTTTTAAATATAACATTAAACAATTATGTATATAGATATGGATATATTAATCTAACTATATAAATATTAACCATTATGAATATATACACAAATTAAACCTACATAATATATAAATTAAAGATATAATAAAAAAATTTGTTCAGTTACGATTATATGTTTTAATATATATATATATATATACAAATGATATAGGTTCGTGAATCCGAGGTCAACCATGCATTGTTCAATGTCGTCATATGTATTTTTACTACAAAATACAGTATAGTGAGTTTCATTTGCTCCCTTTTTAAATGCTTTTGCAATATATATATTTGGGACTGAGAATACATGCGCTGTTTTTATAAATGCTTTACGAAATAGACACAAGTAATCGAAACTACATTCTATGGTTGGATTATCGAATCGAATATCACCCATTTTAGCTTGGTAGCCTAAGAATTAGGGAACAGACACCCTAATTGACGCGAATCCTAAAGGTAGATCTACGGGCACTAACACCCCTCATACTGGAAAATGGTATGCTTTAGTAATTCGAGTTTATATTATACAGATGGATTTCTATTTTAGGGATATTCTATATGCATTATGTTAATGTCGGTTACCAGGTGTTCAATCCATATGAATGATTTTTTAAACATTTGCGAGTGTATGATTATTGAATAAAGGAAATCTTGTGGTCTATTAAAATTATGGAAATGATTGATTACGATAAATTAATGAACTCACCAACCTTTTGGTTGACATTTAAAGCATGTTTATTCTCAGGTATTAAGGAAATCTTCCGCTGTGCATTTGCTCATTTTAAAGATATTACTTGGAATCATTCATGGCATATTTCAAAAGACGTTGCATTCAAGTCGTTGAGTTCAATAGAGATTATTATTAAGTAAATGAAAGATTAGGTCATTTATAAGTTGGATATTATGAAATGGTATACATGCATGTCAACTTTCGATGTAATGAAAGGTTGTCTTTTAAAAATGAATGCAATGTTTGTAAAATGTATCATATAGAGGTCAAATACCTCGCGATGTAATCATATGTTATTGTATTCGTCCTTATGGATTAGGACGGGTCGCTTCATTTGGAATCTTTGCGGATGCAATGTTTGCGCATACTTTATTGGTCCGCAGTGTTTATGCGGGACACTTTCGCAATGTTGAGCTTTATGCGGATTTCCGCAATCTAATAGCGCAGTACGCAGTTGTTATTTGTTTGCGCGGTTCTGTTTGCACTTGCATTTGAATTGCCTTTTGGACTTAAAATATGCATATACATGCCTATTTATATGATCACATAATCAATAATAGGAATAACATGTTCAGTTAATTGGTTCATTCAATATTACCATACCATCACCCTCGTTGTGTATGTGCATATCCATCTCAGTTGTATGGGATGAATCGGATTGCACAGAACCCTCACCATCAATGCCCTTCGTCGAATCATTCAAATCAATCGAAATCATACGATTCCTCAAACCTTAATCGTACCTTCGCCTTTTTTCTTCTTTTTCCCTCTTGAGTTCTTTCCCATGACCCACAAGAGAATCAATAGAAGATGAAAACGAAGATCAAATAAAAAAACGAACGTGAATTCCAGAAGAAGAATGTCGCAAAAACTCGCCAGCGTGAATTTAGGACGGATAGGGTTTACTTTTACACACACACACACACATATATATATTCACTGGTGGGGTATTTTGGTAATTTGTCAACTTTATATTTGATGAATGCCGATGTCATTATGGCGTAAGCATAATGTAAACATGACGCCAGCATAGCATCATTATTTTTTTCTTTTTATGCATGGGTCTGCTCGTTAAAAAATAATCTTCAATCTTATAGAGTATCTTAACTTATATTGAGAAAATAAAATTAAATAGTAATAATTATTGTATTATACATTTATACACTACCTTTTAATTTTTTTTTTTTTATCTATTTAAAAAACAAGTAGTGTATTTTAATTCTGACCTGCGAGTTGCGACAAACGTTTCGGCAATATACGGAGTATCTCCCAACTAAAATATTTCTCCTCTTTAAACAAATTAAATTAAATATAATTTAATTTAATGTTTAGGGGGTTTTTAAAATTAAGAA
Source organism: Rutidosis leptorrhynchoides (assembly GCF_046630445.1). Classification (NCBI taxonomy): domain Eukaryota; kingdom Viridiplantae; phylum Streptophyta; class Magnoliopsida; order Asterales; family Asteraceae; genus Rutidosis; species Rutidosis leptorrhynchoides. The sequence goes on along the minus strand of NC_092338.1, from coordinate 164,823,500 downwards.
ATAGGTGAGTGAGAGAAGTAAAACTAAACTAGACTAAACTAAACCCTTCTTCTTGTTGTGTTGTTTCTTCCACCAAACACAGAACTGGGAGTCAAAAGATCACCCTCAAATCCCTAAAACCTTATCAATGGCGGACGACGACATTGAACCCTTGAGAAAAAGAAAAAAACTTGCACCCATTCAGAAGCTTCTGCCACATCAGCAAGTTGAAGTAATTGTTTTTCCCCCTTTTTTGTTCTACAGATCATTTATACATTAGAATCTGTGTGTTTCTTGATATGGGTTTTGTTAAAAATGCTAAATTTTATGTGGGTTTTAATTGATTACCCTCATTTTTTATTGTTTAACTAGTTGCATGTTATGATTTTGCCCACATTGTATTGTTTTTCTCTTGATTTGATTAGAATCATTGATCATTGATTGATTTGATCATTTAATTTTAGGGGTTTTGAAGTGAAATGTGGATTAGTTAATCAGAGGAGGGTAATTTTTGGTGCAATTATTTAATCACTGAACTTTGTAAGACGATAAATTTTGGGGTTTTTTGTTTGATTTAGCTCAATTTCAAGAATATGAATTGATTTAGATTTATAACAATAACATGGTAAGAATATTGGGGTTCCTAATTTTTGTTTTATTTTTGGCCATGCAGTATTATTTTATGCATCAATAAACTCACCCTTTAGCTTATATAAGTCAAATTTTGTGTGTAATAATTAAAGTTTATAAATTGTTTCAGACAAGGAGTCTTGAAGATGGTTTTGAAGGCTCATGGCACTCTGCAACTGTGATTGAAATTAAGAACCAGAATCGCGTAGTTAAATTTGATCACATCTTATGTGATGATGGTTCGGATAATTTGGTCGAATCTATCCCAATTTTTGTTCCTAATCGTGGAAGAATAAGGCCTCTGCCTCCTTGTTTTAAATATAATTTGAAGTGTCTTCATTATGGACAATGTGTTGATGTGTTTCATCAAGATGCATGGTGGGAAGGTGTTATTTTTGACTATAATGATTTGTCTGATGAAAGATCCGTTTTCTTTCCCGATATTGGTGATGAACTTACCACTTCAATTAACAACATACGGTTGACTTGTGATTGGAATGTAGATACCGAAAAATGGAACTTTCGTGGGGATTGGATGTTTTTACAAGTTCTTGAGGAATTAGAGCTTGAATGGCCGGTTCTTGTTTCTGTTAAACAAATTTGGTATGAATTGAGGATGAAAAAACGTTTCGAGAAAGATATTAAAGAGTGGATGTGTGATATTAGGGATATATGGAAAGAAACAGTTAAGGAAGTGATTTTAGATAATGTAAAGTTAACAATGGTTGACTTTTTTGGTAGATTGCAAGGGGAAGGCGAACAAAACTTAGATATAAACAAACAGTTTCTTGATTCGGTTGTAAAAGTCAAACCGTCTTTCTTTAATTTTCTTGCAGTTCTACCCGTTAATTCTAGTATTTCGACGACGGAATATGAGCTTGATGATGATGATGATGTCGATGATGAAGATAATGATGATGATGATTATGTGCTTGATAATGATGATGATGATGATGATGATGATGATGATGATGACGATGACGATGATGATGATGATGATGATGATGATGATATGGTTCCTCCTGGATTTTCAAAAAGTAAAGTTCTTTGCATCCAAAACGACAATCGAAGTTATATTGTTGATGGATGGACTCAAGTAAATGAATTTTGTGTAGATCAAAATCTAGTTACCAAACCCAAATGTTGTCCCGATTCAATATTTCAGTACTTTGAGTATGATAAAGGTAGGCATCCTCCATCTTTATTATTGAAAGTTAGGCGACATTTATTGTATTTAGGTTGGCGAATCGAATTCAGACGAGATTATAATACGTCAAAAAAGACGGAATCTCCTAAATATCGTTACACAAATCCCGAAGGGAGGCCGTATATGTCATTAAATATTGTATGTCAGGATATTTGTAACCGTACTCCTGGATATATATCACATAAAACACCTCCACCGACAAGAACGGTACCCAAGGTTGACCCGGTATACTGTCCACAAGCTGTCGTTGACTATTATTCTGCTACGTTAAACGAAAGTAACGATTGGAGACAAAGGAAAGATGTTGACTTTAGGGAGTTACAGAATAGGGCGAAAAAACATTTGTGTTCGGTTGGATGGGTATTTAGTTATGCTGATTTGATGTGTAGACGGCCTGTGTACACGTCACCAAACGGAAAGAATTTCCGATCTATTCGTCAAGCGTGCATTTATTATATGTCTAATAATAATAATATTAATAATAATAATTGTTCTGTCGATGGTAATGAGGTAAATATCGTGGGTCAAAATGACCACGTGAAGAAGGACAAAGAAAAGGGTGTCGGGAAACTTGTAAATAAGAAAAAGAACGGTCATTTTAGTAATAAAGCATTAGCGAAGAGAAAAGAACGTTTCTTGAAAAACGAGGATGAAAGTGAAAGTTCTATGAGAAAAACGCGTGTATTAAGGTCTAACAAAAGGGCGCGTGAAGAGATTTCTCCAATGCACCATTCGTCGTTAACTGTTTTATCTTGGTTGGTGGATAATAATGTTATTGTACAAAGATCAAAAGTTGAATACCGCTGTAATAAAGACGGGCATACAATGAAAGAAGGTTTTGTATATCGTGACGGTATTAAATGCAGTTGTTGTCAAATTGTTTTTAGTGTTTCAAAGTTTGAAAATCATGCTGGAAGCTCGAATAAACAACCGTCAGCTAACATGTTCCTTGAAGATGGTCGTTCGTTAATTGATTGTCAATTGCAGCTTAAAAGTGAACTTTGCAAGACAGAACCTTGTAAATTAAAGGGTAATACACGAAAAATAATAAATGATAATGACTATATATGTTCTGTTTGTCATTATGGCGGGGAATTAGTTCTATGTGACCAATGCCCGTCTTCTTTTCATACTCAATGCGTAGGATTAGAGGTAATAATATGTGCTCTCTTTATTCTTTTATGTAAAGATTATATTTTTAATACTAAATTTAGAGTCTTTATTTACGGGTGATGTTTCTTTTTATTTGTTTAGGAGGTCCCTGATGGTGATTGGTTCTGCCCATCATGTTGTTGTCGAATTTGTAACCAAAACAAATTTATTGATGAGTGTGAGCAAGATACGGATTGTAATATCCTGAATTGTGAACAGTGTGACAGAAGATGTATGTAGACTCAAATTTCTTTTTAGTTTGTCACACAAAGTATGTAGCTTTTTATCTGTTCTGATCTACTAGCATTTTTTCTTTAGATCATATCGGCTGCTTAAAAAGAAAAGAAGGTTTCTTGAAACTGGCGAGTGATCCTCAAGTAAATTGGTTTTGTAGTCTGAGATGCGCGGAGGTATGTTTAGTCATTTTTATCGGGCAATCATCTACTATTTATGTATTGTCTTGAAATGTTTTCCTTATTTTGATTATATATTCTATAAAGATGTCAACTTTTATTCTATTTTTGCTGAAGTTTCAAACTTAAGTTACATTTGATGCTGTTTGGATTAATTCCTCAGAATCTGTATACTATTTTCCTATTTTTGTTATCAGGAAAGGATGTTTTAATCATTCAATTTAATATTTTCTTTTGAATTATTCGCTAATGCAACCAGTGTTGTAAAACTCCCCGATTAATGCCGAGTACTCCTTTTTAGGAACCTGCCTAGCTGATTTTTCAAAGTCCGAGTAATTAATTGGTCAATGTCGGTCAATGGGTCAAAATCGGATTTAGTTGGTCAAAGTCGGATTTAGTCAATTTTGGTCAACATTTAATTTAATATAAGCTTAAAATAGAATATTATAGTTTTTGAACAAATGAAGATTATGTTTATGTTTCTAGACAATTATGTTAACATTTATATTTGTGTTTATACATTTCTTGTATATTTAAATATAATTTTGAAATTTATTATTTGAATATGTAAAAATTCGAATCCGATTACTCCCCGAGTAGCTATTTTTGCAACGTTGAATGCAACGGTTGTTATCTGGGATGGTGTGGCTACTGCTTAAGATTACTTATTTCTAGGTTTAGGAGTTTTGAATCTAGTATATCAGTTAACTTTAAAAAATACGTTCTCATATACAGATACATACGGGCATTAACGAGGTTTTAGGGAAGCCAATTTCAGTGGGGCGGGACGATTTAACATGGACGATACTGAAACACACGAGACATGATAGCGTGGATCACGACATCTCAACTAGAGACGAAATGGCTGAGAGCTATAGCAAGTTAAATATTGCAATTAGTGTGATGCACGAGTGTTTTGAGCCGGTCAAGGAACCTCTCACACAGAGAGATATAGTCGAAGATGTTATTTTCTGTAGATGGTAAGTTTAGTTATTTTTATGCATCACCTTTTTTTATATATATTTATGATAAATGTTTTAAAATTAACAATATCTTGTTATTTAATCCAACTTACTTTGGTTGTATATAATTAACTTCAGGTCTGACCTAAACCGTTTGAACTTCAAGGGATTCTATACAGTTCTTCTGGAGAAAGATGATGAACTAGTTTCAGCAGCTTCAATAAGGTATAATATAATATATAATATAATTATTAAATTAAAGTTAAATAATTTAACACCTTATATCTTAATTGTTTCACACATTTATCATATTATATTGTTACCATTTAAAGGATTTATGGAGAAAAGGTAGCAGAGCTTCCGCTTATTGGCACACGATACCGGTACCGTAGAAGTGGCATGTGTCATGCTCTTATGAACGTTCTTGAAAAGGTAAAGTCATATTCTTTTTTTTTTCCTTTTTTTTTTTTTTTTTTTTTTTTTGAGGATGCACGGTAAACAGATTCTTGTGTGTGTTGTATGATAATCTAGCATGTATTTAGTCATTTTTATTGTTTTAATCTTTGGTTTTTTCCAGAAACTGGTGGAATTAGGAGTAGAGAGACTAGTTTTGCCAGCTGTCCCGAGTGTGTTACAGACTTGGACCTCATCGTTTGGTTTTTCCGTAATGACCGAAGCGCAAAAACTCGACTTTCTTGGCTACACGTTTCTTGATTTCCAAGGCACGCGTATGTGTCAAAAATACATGATTTCCAAGGATCAACGTTGTGCCGAATCAAGCATATCAAGAGGTACGGTTTCTGTAATGTGCCATGATAAGGTAAAGTAGAAGTTGCTATATGTGGGGTTGGTTTGGGTTTGGATCGACCTTAAAATACGTTTTTTGCAATTAGTGTGTTACATATGGTTACAAAATTTATATAATTTCAATGGTAATCTATATTTTCGTGGAATCTTATGAGGCTCTTGATACGAACCGGTATATATTACACGGAGTAGAACTAAATTAGAAAAATAGATATATTTAATCAATTTTCTGAATGCAAGTACATTTTTGGGCTACTTTCAACCTTTGACCCGTTACCTTCCAAGCTATAGTTTAAATTATTTGATCCATCAAAGATACTAAGATACTAAGCCAATACAAATATATGATCCATGCATAAGTAAATGGAAACTAAATTGGACAAAATGGATGCAGGGATCGATCATGAGACTATTAAAGGTAAAAATATCGTTGAATTAGATGGTAATAGTGCCGTTTCTGAAGTGTCTCAAGCAGACAGAATCGAGAAGAATGGAATTATAGTGGATCTGCATTCTTTGGAGTATGTCATCAAACCGTATTACTTAATCAATAATGTTTAGGTTTCTTGTTATATTTAGTCATTTTTTTACTGATTAATTTTTGATTTTGCTAGTATCGCTCGAGACAACCAGAACAACAATGGCTGTGCACGTGGCTCATCTCCTCTTGAAGTCTTGGTAACTTTTCATCTGATTGATTTATTACCATTAAGTGACAAACACAGTGTTGTAACCGGCGACCTTCTCGGCCGACTAGTTGGTTTGGTGACTAGCCCATCCCGTTTCACCCAAAAACGTCTAATAAGTCTGTCAACGCTAAAAATTCGGGTCAATGTCACTTGGGTCTGGGTCGGTCAAAGTCAAGGTTGGTCATAGTTAAGGTTAAATTTTTATGAATTAATAAACGTCTACTCAGATTTTGTGCCTATACATATGTTTGAAATATATACGAATTAAATAATTATGTTCGATATATTATTTATGTGTGATATATATTACTCCATCTGTCCCATATTTATTGTGTAGTATTCCTTTTATGATGTTTCAAAATAATTGTCAACTTCCATTAATAGATAAGAATAAATAAGTAAAGTTCATTAATACCTCAGAGGTATTAATGAACTTTACTTATTTATTCTTATCTCTAATGTATACAATGTAAGAATAAATGATATGTAAAAAGTTGGGGTAAAGTGTAACATACAGAAAAAGTAGAATGGTGATATTTCTAAAACTGTGTTTTTTGTCTGTGGACAATTAGTATGGGACAATTAATATGGGACAGATGAAGGACTAAAAGTCAACGTTTGAGTAGTACGGATTCGACCCAGGCTCGACCTACTAGTCATTTCAAATCCCGACCGGCCCGTCTCCGTCTCGAGACTTTTCCAACCTTAGACAAACTAATATCTATGCAAAAAACTTGATAATTGTAGGCAAATGATCAACAATCTCATGTTGAATGCCGAAGTGAAACAAGTGTAGAGTGTTCCATCAAGGAAGTTTCAAATGCCAATGAAGATGACAACAATTGCAGTAACGGCCATCTAAAATGCTATCACCGGAAAAAAATAGTTGCTTGTGGGAGCTGACTCACCTTTCAGGTTTGAAGATAAAATAATAATGTAAATATATGAGCAGATTTCTAATTTATAAGTTGATAAGAGGATAAGTATGGAATTATGTAAATTATGTCAACTAGCTGTTTGTGTGTAAGCAGAGCTAGGTAGTTATTGGCTGTTTAAGTAAATGCCTATCCGTAAGGTTCAGTGTTTTAAGGGTTTTCTTTTGGTATTTTTTTGCCCTTACGGTTAGTGGTGCAGAGTAATATGAAAAGGCAGTTGTGTTTTAAGCTAACGATTTCTATATTTTTCTGCGGTTTTACAATGTTATGACCAGGTTTTGAGCTTTAATAGCTGGCTTGTGACGCTTGTGGGTTGTGAATCCGGGTATAAATGTGTTTGGGTCGTGGTTGCCCAATTTGTGACCGCTTATGGGTCGTGATATACTGTATATATATGTGGTATCTTTGGGGACTGAGGGGCTGTTTACTTTTCTTTGCATTAAGTTCTGTATGGATATAGGTGGCAGAATGAATATAGATGGCAGTATGGATATGATCATTGAAAAATTATTATTGTTTACTTTTTATGCTGAATAAACAGTCTGAATGATAAAAATGACTATTTTGCCCCAAACAAAATATTTTTTTTTATGTAAATAATCAGTCTACTATCTTTTATTATAATTTATAATTATAATATAAATTATAATATAATTATTGTTGATTAGAATTTATTAATATTTAATACTCCGTATAAGTTATATAAGTAATAATTAATTATAATTACTATGACATAGACTCCACCATGTGTACATCATCTACCATATACTTCCACATACTTCCACAGTTCTTCTCCAACCCCAATTCACATATTCATACATAATAATCTAGCTTAAAGCATTTTCCTGATAACAAGCAAGAATTTCCAATTACTTAGAATACTTACCATCTCATGCTATCCTACCTAATTGCTTTTTTCCTCCATTTTTTGGTAAGAAAACATGAAGAAATTGACATAAATTTCGCGACCATCCATAAAATCAATCAACCATTTTTATTACAGCCACCACAACTCTCTATCCTTAATTACTGTTTAATCGTCATCATCATGTATAATAACTTCAACCTTAAAGGAGCACGAGGCGGCTACCGGAGGAGCAAGTGACGAAGACCAGAGGGGTAAGTGACGGCATATGTTTGGTTGAGAACAGTTACCTTTCAAGGTCTTCGATCACGTTTTGAATTTACAGATAATTGTTTGAAGATGATGCTAAATTTCAATTGTTGTTATTTTTAGTTTATTAGTCGAGGGTTTTTGTTTTTTGGGGCTGTGAAGATGAACCTCATGAAATGGGTAAAGGAGGAAATCAAATGTCCATATGGGGACAACAGCCCTTTTTTGCATCAATCACACAGCTCTCTAGTAAGATGGCTCAAAAAATTAAGTCAAAAGTAAACAGGTAGGGTGGTGACCGAATAAGCCTTCCAGGACAATAATCCCAATTAAGCTAAAAGTAAACAGGCTCTGAGTGTGGTAAATAAGAATCCTCTCTATTGGGAACTTTGTGGGAAGAAGGTTAGGGAACTGATGTTGTAGAGGTGGTCTCTACTGAATTAATTTTATTTTTCTGTTTTTATAATAAAATCAAAACATAAAACTAATTTAAATAAATCAAATACGATTACGATTACGATAGTTAAATAAAATACTTATTAATTTAAAATTGAGTTAATTTTGATAGTTGAATAAAATACTTAAGGCTCCATTTGGCTCACGGAATACAATGAGATTCCGGCGGAATTGGAATTGAATTTAGACACGCATCGTGTCTAAATTTAATTTCAATTCTGCCAGAATCCCATTGAATTCCGTGAGCCATACGGGCCTTATTATTTTAAAATTGAGATAGTTATACCACTGGCTCATGTAGTTTATCTAAAATTATACTAGTAGTTCTTTTATTTTTAAAATTATATTGATAGTCCCTATAATTTTTAAAATGCACAGCGGTAGTTCTAAACTTAACGCCAGTTTAATTGTTATGTTAATCAATTAATTGGCATTAGGTTTAGGACCACCGCTGTGCATTTTAAAAACTATTGGGACTACCATTAGAACTTTCAAAAAGATAAGGGCTACCAGTATAATTGTGAGTAAATCACAGGACCAGTGAGGATAGTTAACTCTTTAAAATTAGAAGTACTTCGGAGAAAAGTAACATATACTTTCATACCTTAATAGGTATGAAAGTTGCTATGAAGCGTTTAAATGTGCACATTGAGATTATCTCGTACTTGTGCATACTTTTTCACGTATTTCTTTTATTCTTGCTTCACATTATAAGTTTTAGAATTGCAATGAATTATATTTCGTAATTCATTATTATCTTCTTGTATCATGTTTGATAATTCATATTTTTTTTTCGTGCACAACTTTTCTCATTTTGTTCACGCTCATAGGTGTTTTTATAAATTGCAAAAACACCAAAGGCTTATTTGACATCTTTTCATAAACTCTTTAAATTTGTTAAATTTGTTCGTTTCTCGTCAATAGGATACGAGAATGCTCTGACAAGTATGATCTAAACTGACTTAATAATACCTTAAATGAGTTGATACCTTGTTCAATTCGAAGAGAAACTCAAGACACATACGAAAAAGAGAAGACATAACTCTAGATTGTTTCATTGATAGATATATCAGAAAAGAATTGAATAACAACCGAGTAAATGCTTAATCAACGCACAAACACCCTTTATTGACCCATAACTAAAAGGTATGGGTTCCATGATCCACTTTGAATCGTACCCTTATGTCCAACAAAAGTGAAACAACATGACTTAACATAAAACTACATGTTCTAAATATACATTTAAAATGGAAACATTTAGTAGATAAAAATTGCCTGTTTTATAGATGTAATCGAAACAGAGATTAAAATGTTAAAAATAAATATAAAAAATTTATATCAAAACCCACCAGTCCATAAGTTTTACAAAAAGTCACACCATTTAGCTTACTTCGAACCTCATTCTAGTTTAGATCGCAGTTAATTATTTGTTATGACTTGTGCTTTGAAACTCACCTCCTACAAGTTACCCTATTGAATGTATTGTGTTGTGACATCATGGTTGGTACATAATTACTAGATGTCGCGCTGATATGGCATAAAGGGACTATTACAACAAGATGCAAATAATATAAATACGATCACCACGTAATTTCTTTTCATCATCTTTACGGAAGGCCAACTTTTTCTTGCACTATGGAGACAAGTTTCATCCGAGGTATTAAAGTGGGGGTTGATAACGTCCATCTTTCTTATTTCATTTATGTAGATGATCTCATCATTCTTTCTGATTGGAGTACGCAAGAGTTCAATCGTATTTTACTGATCTTGGAGGTGTTTTATATGGTGTCCGGGCTACGGATTAATGTTTCTAAATCACATGTATTTGGTATTGTGATAGATTGGCCTGAGATATGTTCATTTACAGCTGCAGTGGGAGCTAGTGTCGGATCTATCCAGACTAAATACCTTGGTCTGCCGATCGGATCGAACATGAAGTTAGTCTCGACTTAGGATCATCTGGTTAATAAATTTCTGAAAGGACCCGTTCATATACATTATAAACGATTCACAATAGTTGATTACATTGCGAGGTATTTGACCTCTATATGATACATTTTACAAACATTGCATTCGTTTTTAAAAGACAATCTTTCTTTACATCAAAAATTGACAGGCATGCATACCATTTCATAATATCCACTATCCAACTATAAATTGATTTAATAATAATCTTTGATGAACTCAATGACTCGAATGCAACGTTCTTCGAAATATGCTATGAAAGACTCCAAGTAATATCTTTAAAATGAGCAAATGCACAGCGAAAGATTTCTTTAACACCTGAGAATAAACATGCTTTAAAGTGTCAACCAAAAGGTTGGTGAGTTCATTAGTTTATCATAATCATTTATTTCCATCATTTTAATAGACCACAAGAATTTCATTTCCAGTTCTCATAAATATACGTCCCATGCATAGAGACAAAAAATAATCATTCATATGGTGAACACCTGGTAACCGACATTAACTAGATACATATAAGAATATCCCCTATCATTCCGGGATCCTCCTTCGGACATGATATAAATTTCGAAGTACTAAAGCATCCGGTACTTTGGATGGGGTTTGTTAGGCCCAATAGATCTATCTTTAGGATTCGCGTCAATTAGGGTGTCTGTTCCCTAATTCTTAGATTACCAGACTTTAATAAAAAAGGGGCATATTCAATTTCGATAATTCAACCATAGAATGTAGTTTCAATTACTTGTGTCTATTTCATCAAACATTTATAAAAGTGCATGTATTCTCAGTCCCAAAAATATAAAGGGTAAAAAGGCAAATGAAACTCACCATACTGTATTTCGTAGTAAAAATACATATAACGTCATTGAACAAGTGCAAGGTTGGCCTCGGATTCACGAACCTAAATTAATTATATATATTTATGTGTTGGTCAATATTTGTCTAACAAATTAGGTCAAGTCATAGTGTACCACAATCCTAATGCTCGAGACTAATATGCAAAAGTCAACAAAAGTAAATTTGACTCAAAATAATTTCCAAAAATCTATACATGATTAATATATAGTTTAAATATCGTCGTTTTATATTTTTAAATATTTTTAAAAGATTTATTAGAGTAAATAATATAATTTATTTATTAATAAATAAAATTTTATATTATATTTATATAATAAAATATACTTTTATATATATTAAGTAATAAAATTTATAGGGTTCATTTAATATTATAAAGATAATATGATAGGTATTATTAAAGTAAGTTATTACACGTAGTAAAATATGTTTGTATCAAATATTTATTTGATAAAATAATATCTATAATGATAGTAAGTAAAAGTTGTATTATTTTGTAATAATAATTATTATTATAAAAATATCAATATTTATAATTACTAAGATGACATTATGATAAAACGATAATTCTAATTATGATAACTTTAATATTTACGATAATTTTTAATATTATCTTTAAAATAATAATTCTATTTAAAATAATAATAATAATGATATTTTATAGTAACAATGACATTCTTATTAAAATGATAATTTTTGTTAAAATGATAGTTTTAATACTAACGATAATTTTAATAATAATAGTAATGATAAAAATAATAAGAACGATAATTTTATCTAAATCAATATCTTATAATATTTTAATTTCATCATGATACTCTTACCCATTATTTCCTAATCGTTTCGTTTAATTGCTTTTAATCGTCTTTTATATCGTGTTCGTAATAATGATAATAATAGTAATCAAAATAATTAGGTGTTACAAATATTTATTTTAATTACACTAATATTAATAATGATAGTTACTATAACATTATTAACGATAATACTAATAATTATCTTAATGATAATATAGTAATAATGTAACGACCCAACCCGTTAACCATCCGAAAACGTGCCACAAAAAAAATTTCTGAAACAGTTGATCTGGACGGCGTCCAAAAGCTTGGACGGCGTCCAGCTCTTAAGACTGGGACGGCGTCCAGACATCTGGGACGGCGTCCAGACATCTGGGACGGCGTCCAGATGTACTAAAACATTCTGATTAGTTTTTCGAACTCACGCGGGTGAAAACCCGCTTCCCGACAGTTTTAAACCAAAACACTTTCACAATATATTACAATAGTTTAAACTAAGAGTTTTTCACAATAAAAACCGAGTTTTACGACACCGAGCCCACATCGACCCAAAATACCATAAGTGACTATTTCGACCCATTAGTTTATACAAAAACATAGACCGAGCATGGGATTGGGGACACGCTACTCAATCCTAATCAAATCCAAAAGCAAGTCTTCTAAAGCAAACTACGCAAGTCCACTAGTCCCCGCGCTTACCCGAGCCACCGCATCCATGCAATCTATAAAAATGTAAACAACGAGAGGGTAAGCTAACGCTTAGTGAATGATAATATACTACATACATATATATGTATAAAATAGACACGCCACACAAATATCAAATACCGCATACCAAAGCATCCAAGTATAAGGCAAGCTAAGCTAAGCATACCGTAGTCACTAAGCAACAAGCTATAGATACATCAACAAATATAAGTTCACCAACGACGATGTGAACAACGGCAAGAAGCTACACCCGGAGGGTTAGCTACATCACGACAATAAAACAATATATATATAACAATATATAAACGAATAAGGTTAACCCCTTAACCCATTACCGAATACCAAACACCACAATGAAGATTGGCCGAACAACCCGAGCCTTAGTGAATTCGCACAACCCGATATTCACTTCTTCACCAATTCAACAACCGAGGTTGGCCGAACTACCCGAGCCTTAGTGAATTCGCACAACCCGAGATTCACTACCTCATCACAAGATGACCGAACAACCCGAGTCATCATGAATCCGCACTACCCGAGATTCACTTCTCAACATCAAACCCACGGTCACGGGATTATAAAATCCACCACATCGGGGTTATCCACATCACAACAATATCAACCCTTCGCCTTTGGGGTTATAACATCCAAATCACAACCACGTGTGATAACGTACACACAACGTGTACCTCGCCAAAGGTAAACAACCAAAACGCACAACCGTGCCAATTGGACCTATACACAAGTCCATCAAATCCACCTATATGTGAAGTGAGCTCTATAACCGAGAACCACTTCACCCGACCCGCACCCATCCTACACATACATATGCACATAGGATATTAGCACTCACCTTGTCGCCTTGATGAATGCTTCCAAATAAACCGCCACGCGCCAATGGAAAGTACCTATTCCATTATCACAAATACAACAACACAATTAGGGTTGACTTACAAACCAACCCAATTTACCCTTAGTGCAATTTCGACCCAAATGCACTTCCAAGCACAAACCGCGCCATAACTAACCAATAATCACTAACATGAGTGAAAATGGTCCTAACACACCAATTAAACCCGAACACAAGTGTTAAACACGTGTCATACCCATTTTAACACCAAAACCCTAATTTTGACCCATTTCAAAATTAGTTAGCCAAACTCACCCAAAAGAGTTTCAACACTTCCATAATCACTAAACCTAATGATTAAACTCAAGATCAAACCCTAATCAAGGCTAAAACATCAACCAACCCAAAACCCGCCAAGTGACAAGATTAACAAGTCACCATGAACCTACTTCATCATCTAAAAGGGTTTCACAACAATCTAGCTCAAAACCCTAACTTGAACATCAAATCTAACAAATGAAATTCAGAGTTTGAGCTTACCAATACCACCACAAAGTAGCTAGGAGCGAGATGAACAACTTTAGAACCCGAGCTTTTGCGAGAATTCGACTCCTTCTTCTCCAAATCCACCTCTCTCTCTCTAGAACTTCTCCTCTCTCTCTAAATAATGTTGGGAGTGTTTGTGAAGATGAAATATGATCCACAAATGACCAAGGAACCAGCCTTGAAAGCTCCAAACCGGCATCCAAGTGATTTTACCATTTTACCCCTTTTAAAATAATTAAAACAGCTGGCCCGACAGACCGTTTGGATGGCGTCCCAAACTTTGGACGGCGTCCCACCTTTTGTTACTGGACGGCGTCCCCCCTATCGGGACGGCGTCCCACCTTTTGTTGCTGGACGGCGTCCCTCCTATCTGGACGGCGTCCCGACCTACTGCAAAATCAGAAACAAAAACAGGGTGTTACAACTCTCCCCCACTTAGAATCGATCACGTCCTCGTGATCCTCGTCACTTAACCAAACGGACCACACTCCACGGTCCTCAACATAAGTCCCAATCCGACTTTCCTAGTCAACTCTTCCCAAGGAATCACCTTTAACAACTAGAATCGTCTCCCGCGATTTATCAAACCCACTATCCGAGCACTAAAACCATGCTCACTCCCTATCATCGGGAAAGCTCAACCAATCTCGGACCGAGATATCAACCCTTCAGCGTACCATTACAGGTACAATGCTAGAAGCAACCAAGTCTCAATCCTAAAGTCAACAATCCGAAACGATGAAGACCGATCCAAACGAATCCCTACAGATTACACTTAATACTAAACATCCCTTGTAGTGCGCAATACGACCAATACGCAACTACCGTAACATCATAACAAACGGTTAAAACCGATAGCGCCCAAAACGATCATGGCAATGCTAATCCAAAGGTGTACCAAAATCGACAATTCGTCACACCTGTAACAACATGTGAGCGAAGCACGGCTATCGCATCACTAATCCTACAACATGGTTCTCACGACCCCACCATCGGTGTATAAATCATCCGATAGTTCACACAACATGGTCCTTACGTCCCCACCATTGGTGCATAAAACAACCAATAGATCAAACCAAACGGTCCTTATGACCCCACCATCGGCGTATAAAACAACCGATAGATCACAACTCAACATGGCCGAAACAACCCGAGCCTGAACACATATGGAGGATGGTCGAAACAACCCGAACCTTAGTGAATACGCACAACCCGAAATTCACCTACCCAATCCATATATCTCACAACGAAATGACCGCACAACCCGAGTCATCGTGAATACGCACAACCCGATATTCACTACCACCGCCACATAGTATAACCGAGGATGGCCGTACAACCCGAGCCTTAGTGAATCCGAACTACCCGACATTCACTACCTCAAACTATGAGTCCAACCAACAGGGACAATCGTACTACCCGAAATATTGTGAATACGAACAACCCGATATTCACGTCCCACAACACAACTCAGGAATGGTACTCGCATTTCCCACCGGTACTCGCATTTCCCGATAATGTTACGCCATACCGACATAACACTACTCCCTTGACGAAGTCAGCGGACCCGAAGATCATGCTTCACCAATCAACAACCATGATGAAGTCAGCGGACCCTAAAGGTCATGCTTCACCAATCTCAATACCGGATGAAGTCAGCGGACTCCGAAAGTCATGCTTCACCGATATAACACATCGCTCATGATGAAGTCATCGGACCCCGAAAGTCATGCTCCACCAATCACGTACTACCATGATGAAGTCAGCGGACCTCGAAGGTCATGCTTCATCAATCAGCGCCCTTTTGGCCTCGAACAACGAGTAGCGTAACATCGCGCTCTGCTACGCCATAGTGAATCCTAACGGATACCACTAACCATTCACACACTCGAGCAAGAACCACCTATATCAAACATAGGCACAAAACAATAATTCTCTAGAAGAGAATCCGACACACACCTCCCTTAACCGAAGGATTTCACCTTGCTCACCAAACACGTCCATTATCTCTCAACGAGATTTACCACATTACCACCTTGGTGATAATTCAAATCCAAACCATAAGTACAATTTATCCAAAATTGTACTCTACCACAAACCGACCAAATTTCCTGATCTACCAAAAGCATCATCCGAAATCTCACACTACAACTTCCTCGGGTGGAAGTGCAACTCCCCCACTTGGAACTACATTCCAATGTCACAACCCGTACAACCGTACAATGCTACCAAAGGTAGACTTTACCAACAATTGGGTTCACACGACCCATCACCATTCCTTGCTCCAACCTTGAGCATACGAAGGATTTTAACCTATCCTTAAACACTTCAAACGAGAGGTGTACCACAAATTACACAACTACACTCTCGCAATCATCCAATTGCTATAGCTTGTCAACTTCACCTAGTCACTCATGTACTTAAGGGTTTCATCTCGGTACCCTAAGTACAATGTAACCACAACACAATCGGAGTCGAACAACACGCTAGTAGGTATAAAAGAGGCACCTAATGTCGCATCACGTAGACTCCTTTACCAACATACATCGAGATTCAAAACACTCGATCTCAAGGGTTCCAACCACCCGACGAACCTCATAGTTCATCAACTTCCACATACAAGCGAACACGCTCTTAACAATCGAACACCAAAACCCATTTCCATGGCTTGGTAGAAACATTTCCCAAATACTAAGGAATGCTTGGTTACACCAAGTCTTACGCCCTTCGTCCAAAAAAACAATCATTACCATAGGGTAGTTCCATTAGGAACGTCACCCTTAACAATAACATGCACAACACAATGCAATAACAAAACCGAACTTGAACGCCACATAAATAAATATTCAAATGACATATTTATTAAAATGAAACGTACCTCAACGTCTCCTTACGGCATTCGCCGCCAGCTCGAGACAATCCGGCTTGCGATGCCCCTCCTTATGACAATAGTAGCACATCTCGTCATCACTTCTCGGCATTGTGCACTCCCACAACTTGTGGCCCCTGATACCACAATTGAAACATCTAGGTGCACGAGAACCCACCGTGCCTTTTCCCACATTACCCGTACTCGCACTTGCACCCTTATCTTTCTTACCCGAGGCGCCGTACGAATCAACCCGAACCTTACTTGAAGGTTCACACATCTTTGATCGCGTATACGACTCGAAACCTCTAGCCAAGTCGTATAATTCCGCAAACGATTTCGCTTGACCCCGGCTAATTTTACTTTTCAAGTCATCATTCAAGGTCCGATAGAAATCCCCCATCAACAAACGATCGTTTCCCAAATACTCCGGGCAAAAACGAGCCTTCGACATAAAGGTCGTCTTGAGAGTATTCAAGTCCATAGATCCTTGTCGCAAATTTCGCAAGTCATTACGTAATTCCCACAAATCGGCCGAAGTCCGGAACTCCTCAAAGAATTCCTCCTTAAACTCGTCCCACGATAAAGCCATAAATGTCTCGCCACCGACAACATCAATCTTACCATCCAACCAATCCCTCGCCCTACCCCGTAACAAACTAGTAGCGAGTCTCATCTTTTTCTCGGGAGGGCAATCAATAGTACGAAAACACCCTTCAACATCCGAAATCCAAGTTGTGCTCACCAAAGGATCCGGTTTCCCATCATACATCGGGGGTTTAGTTCTCATGAAGCTCTTAAGATAACGCTCCATTTCACCACTACTTTGAAGTTCGGAATACTTCCTATCCATTTCTTCTCGAAACGCACTCATTTGCTCCGCAACTCTAGAGTTAAACTCCTCGTCATTCGTCTCGATCTCGTTTCGCGTCGTCATTCTAAAGAATGCAAAACGATTAGTCCACGAACGTATAAAACAACACGCATAACACCGCCCCATCTTGCTCAACACTCGTCGTACATCACTTGTTAAACACGATTTGCACCCGTAATAAGGTTTGCAAGTCCTTATTACGCACACACATCGTATCCCCTCGTTAGTACAACGACCATCTTGCTTGATGATATTCACAACGCAACATAAACATAAACATAACACAATCGTATATTAATAATATCCACGTATTAATATACACGTTAGTCCACCTATCAATTAAGGCACTAACCAAATTCCCATTCCGACCCGTAATCCTACAAGTCCCGCAACAAATAAGCACACACAAAAGTCTAAGTCTAGGCACCTATCTCAAGCCACCTAAATCCCTTAGACCATGCTCTGATACCACTTGTAACGACCCAACCCGTTAACCATCCGAAAACGTGCCACAAAAAAAATTTCTGAAACAGTTGATCTGGACGGAGTCCAAAAGCTTGGACGGCGTCCAGCTCTTAAGACTGGGACGGCGTCCAGACATCTGGGACGGCGTCCAGATGTACTAAAACATTCTGATCAGTTTTTCGAACTCACACCGGCGAAAACCCGCTTCCCGACACTTTTAAACCAAAACACTTTCACAATATATTACAATAGTTTAAACTAAGAGTTTTTCACAATAAAAACCGAGTTTTACGACACCGAGCCCACATCGACCCAAAATACCATACGTGACTATTTCGACCAATTAGTTTATACAAAAACATAGACCGAGCATGGGATTGGGGACACGCTACTCAATCCTAATCAAATCCAAAATCAAGTCTTCTAAAGCAAACTACGCAAGTCCACTAGTCCCCGCGCTTACCCGAGCCACCGCATCCATGCAATCTATAAAAATGTAAACAACGAGAGGGTAAGCTAACGCTTAGTGAATGATAATATACTACATACATATATATGTATAAAATAGACACGCCACACAAATATCAAATACCGCATACCAAAGCATCCAAGTATAAGGCAAGCTAAGCTAAGCATACCGTAGTCACTAAGCAACAAGCTATAGATACATCAACAAATATAAGTTCACCAACGACGATGTGAACAACGGCAAGAAGCTACACCCGGAGGGTTAGCTACATCACGACAATAAAACAATATATATATATAACAATATATAAACGAATAAGGTTAACCCCTTAACCCATTACCGAATACCAAACACCACAATGAAGATTGGCCGAACAACCCGAGCCTTAGTGAATTCGCACAACCCGATATTCACTTCTTCACCAATTCAACAACCGAGGTTGGCCGAACTACCCGAGCCTTAGTGAATTCGCACAACCCGAGATTCACTACCTCATCACAAGATGACCGAACAACCCGAGTCATCATGAATCCGCACTACCCGAGATTCACTTCTCAACATCAAACCCACTGTCACGGGATTATAAAATCCACCACATCGGGGTTATCCACATCACAACAATATCAACCCTTCGCCTTTGGGGTTATAACATCCAAATCACAACCACGTGTGATAACGTACACACAACGTGTACCTCGCCAAAGGTAAACAACCAAAATGCACAACCGTGCCAATTGGACCTATACACAAGTCCATCAAATCCACCTATATGTGAAGTGAGCTCTATAACCGAGAACCACTTCACCCGACCCGCACCCATCCTACACATACATATGCACATAGGATATTAGCACTCACCTTGTCGCCTTGATGAATGCTTCCAAATAAACCGCCACGCGCCAATGGAAAGTACCTATTCCATTATCACAAATACAACAACACAATTAGGGTTGACTTACAAACCAACCCAATTTACCCTTAGTGCAATTTCGACCCAAATGCACTTCCAAGCACAAACCGCGCCATAACTAACCAATAATCACTAACACGAGTGAAAATGGTCCTAACACACCAATTAAACCCGAACACAAGTGTTAAACACGTGTCATACCCATTTTAACACCAAAACCCTAATTTTGACCCATTTCAAAATTAGTTAGCCAAACTCACCCAAAAGAGTTTCAACACTTCCATAATCACTAAACCTAGTGATTAAACTCAAGATCAAACCCTAATCAAGGCTAAAACGTCAACCAACCCAAAACCCTCCAAGTGACAAGATTAACAAGTCACCATGAACCTACTTCATCATCTAAAAGGGTTTCACAACAATCTAGCTCAAAACCCTAACTTGAACATCAAATCTAACAAATGAAATTCGGAGTTTGAGCTTACCAATACCACCACAAAGTAGCTAGGAGCGAGATGAACAACTTTAGAACCCGAGCTTTTGCGAGAATCTGACTCCTTCTTCTCCAAATCCACCTCTCTCTCTCTAGAACTTCTCCTCTCTCTCTAAATAATGTTGGGAGTGTTTGTGAAGATGAAATATGTTCCACAAATGACCAAGGAACCAGCCTTGAAGGCTCCAAACCGGCATCCAAGTGATTTTACCATTTTACCCCTTTTAAAATAATTAAAACAGCTGGCCCGACAGACCGTTTGGACGGCGTCCCAAACTTTGGACGGCGTCCCACCTTTTGTTGCTGGACGGCGTCCCCCCTATCGGGACGGCGTCCCACCTTTTGTTGCTGGACGGCGTCCCTCCTATCTGGACGGCGTCCCGACCTACTGCAAAATCAGAAACAAAAACAGGGTGTTACAAATAATAATATTAACAATAACAATAACCATTTTTAAATAATGATATATATATTAATAATGATAATAATAATAATAATACCAATAATAATAATAATAATAATAATAATAATAATAATTGGATAATAATAATAATAATACTAATTATAACTTTAACGATAATAACGATAGTAATAATAAAAAAAATAACAATTTTTTTAATGATAAATCCTTTTATTGATAAAGATAATAATAATAATAAGATAAAACTAGAACGACAATAATAACGACGATAATAATAATCATTTTTAATAATAATACAAAAATTCGATGGACTATAACTTCAAATCCGTTCATCGAAATCATTCGATATCTAAATGAAAAGTTCTTAATTTTTCGCTAGCTTTCCAATGACATGCATATCTTATAACTTATCTCAGTCGCATATATAACTAATTCAGGATTCAACATAACCTAACTAAAGGCAATATCAAAAGTACAAACATGCATAATCCTATATACTCGAGCACTAGTCAGGGATACACTATTAGTATGTAAAAGTTAAATTATGAGTACTCACGTATCAATATTGAGATTCAATATTGCAGGAAAGGTACGTAGACGCAACGGAGATGATAAATACTATATTGACCTCACGAGCATACCCATGAACCATACCCAATCACCTCCATAGCTATAACCCATAATTTCCTTAATCCAATCCCATTCGAAAAACAATTTCGAAATCACTCGGACAGCACTCTGACGTAATATTTTATGTATACTAATAATATCTTGAAATAATACGGAGTAAATATATATATGTAAATCGATTGAGAGAGTTTAGAGAAAAATATTTTCAAGTTTCTATGAAATAATGAAACCTATTGAATTCTATTTATAATAGATTTTTGAATTATTAAAGTGAATTATTAAAGTATGAATTATTAAAGTGAATTATTAAAGTATGAATTATTAAAGTATGAATTATTAAAGTGAATTATTAAAGTATGAATTATTAAAGTGAATTATTAAAGTATGAATTATTAAAGTGAATTATTAAAGTTAAAGTAAAGTAAAAATAAAGTAAAGGTAAAGTTTAAGTATAGTAAAAGTATAAAACTATGTACGTATAATACGCGTATAAATATATATAATATTAATTTAAATCGTTATATATATTTAATAAAATAAAATATAAATATAGTTATCTTTATCATACTGGCTAAGTAATGAGTTGTCAAAAGTGATTCTAGATATTTATAAAAGTTATATACGTTTTAATAATAAAGTTCTTTTTAAACTGAAAACGTTTTTGTACGTTTGAAACTAAATCAAATAAATATAATAATTTTGTTTTCCAAAACCAAATATATTTTTAAGAATCATTTTGTTTAAAGGTTAAAATAATGGAAATCGTTATATCATAAAATGTTTTAGAAAAGTAGAATCATATATATTCATAATAGGTTTCAAGTTTTTAAATTACAGTTTGTTGGTGAAGCATGAGATAAAGTTCAAAGGTTAAATAAACGTATGAAATCATCTTAATGAAAAATGTCGAGTTACTTAACTTGTCAATATCCAACATCTAAGTTATTTACACTTCACGTTCTTACTTATAAATCACTTTACTATTTTCCGAATGTTGTCTAAAAGAATAGATTTCTTAAATCACAGTGGACCTCATAACATAGACCCGTAATCATATCATAATGTATCTGATAAATCAATTATTTGATATTATCTTCTAATTCCATCGATAAACATATTGAAACAAATACGTTCATGTAAAGTATTATACGTTTAATACTTTATTAATATTCTCAAGTTATAATATATATATATACATATATATACATATTTATTTATATATAATGGTTCGTGAATCGTCGGAATTTGGTCGAGGTTATAAGGAATGTATGAACACAATTTAAAATTCTTGAGATTTAACTTAACAAACTTTGCTTATCGTGTCGAAATAATATAAAGATAAAGTTTAAATTTGGTTGGAAATTTTCGAGTTGTCACAATTTCGGTCCAAACTATCATCATGGAAGGCTAATTTAATTTCATCTGGTGGTCGCTTAACATTGGTGAAGTCCGTAATGGGGAGTCTTGGTATTTACTCAAGGTCTCATGTCGTTATTTGAATGCCCGGAAACGATTTTAAAACGGCTCGAAGAGATTTTTTTGGTTGGTACCGATTCGGTGAAAAGAATGGCGTAGGTGAAGTGGGATAAAGTTTTAGCTCCTTTTGATCAAGGTGGCCTAAATGTAGGGAGCCCCAAAGCTTTCAATTTGGCCTTGATTCATAAATGGCGTTGGCGATACTTGCTGAATTCGGATCATATGTGGGTTACCATTGTTAAATAGATTCATGGAACTAATACCTCAGTATCTGGTCTTCCATAGTTTCTACTTGTTCAAAAACTATAGTTGATGGTTTGCTGCCTACGGATATGGTTAGTTTGAAGGTAGGGAATGGTAGAATCATTCGTTTTCGGCATGATCTTTGGTGCGGCAGTTCTACTTTATCGGCCCGTTTCAATCATTTATTTCACTTGGATGTTAATAAAGATGACACGATTGCAGAGAAATGGTTAGATGGAGACTCGCATTGGGTTTGGTCGAGGGACAATTTGGGCAGTCGGAACTATGATCTGCTCATCTCATTACCTGAGAAGATTGCTGTATGAAACTTGTCCGATATACCAGATTCATGGTATTGTTCTTTGTGCCCCAAAGGCATATACACCGTTAAATCTGCAAGGGATCATATAGATCGAATAATATTGCCCACGTCTATTGTGAAAGCTATTTGGTTCAAGTTTATTCGAAGGAAAGTTAATATTTTCTTATGGTGTTTAAGGTTGGATTCTCTTCCCGTTCGTTGGATCCTTTCTGTAACACCCTGATTTTTTTATTTTATTTTTAGACACAGCGGAAGTACTTTTAATTATCAAAATAACCTTAATTACTATTTACAAACCATAGTTAAGAAATTCACTTAATTAACATTCAATACAACTTCTCAAAATGTCGGTGTTACATAAATACAGTACAAAATAGAAAACATCAGAGTTCAGCGTATAGTCAAACATGTCTTCTAACCCGTCTGCAACACCCGTCCTAAGCATCAGTACCTAAAACTGCAATGGGTGGAAATGTGGGGGAATTAGCAAAAATGCTAAGTGAATGGATACTATCTAACAGACCAAGCATAATCAACTGAACATGCAAGGTCACATATATGCTAACGTCCTGAACTAGCATAAAACAACAACTGACAATATGAGGATCAGTGGCTTGTACGAGTACACGACTTAGCTGATCAGGCTACAGTCTATCAATAGTCCGCTTTACTGAATCCACTACATAACCATCCAGACGCAACACATGCGTCCTTCTATGCTATACTGAACAATCAGTAACATCAAGACTCGACCAGGCTACCACGGTCGATCTCACACAAACCTTACCTTGCCGCCTCGGTGGGTTACCAACCTTGCCGCCTCGGTTGGTGTCCAACTAACAGTGCGCACATCAGATTACAGATAATCAATCATGCAATCGTTCTAACTAGCATGGAAATATCTAACTACATATGGTATTCATACAGAGTATAAACATAATAATAAAGAGTCTGAATAAGTAGCTTGTCAGCTACTTAATACTCTATCCGGAGATAGACCCACTCACCGAATATCAGCAACTAGCTCAGATAATCTATCACTGAGCGGCTTCCTTATCCTTATCACCTGAACATAAGGAAAATCAAGTTAGTTTCTATCTGTTAACATAAAACAGCACAGTACAGTAAATCAGTATCAAAAGAAAAGTGCCGCTAAAAAGTCTACTTAACACTTATGCATTTTTAGAATTTACATCCTGATAATCGTAAGTCACGCAGACAACATAACGGCTAGAAAACAGCCAGATTAAACAACATTGTAGTTTTGATCTACACCCGTACAGTTACACATGCATCCGTACGGTTGCATCGTGCATCCGTACGGTTGCACACTCATTGCCCGGTTGCACCAACACCACTGCATCCGTACGGTTGCATATGTACCCGTACAGTTACACCATATACCCGTGCAGTTGCAGGCTGCAACCGTACGGTTGTGTTCTTCGTGCAGCAGCAGCAGAAACTGACGGTATTCGCACCAAAATCACCCAAATCTCAATCTTAGACCTGTTTTTTGACCTCAAAACCGCTTATAACTTGTACACAAAACATTTAGAAGTATAAACCCACAAGTTTTGAGCCAAAACAACACCAAATTTAAGCATTACGACACCAAAATCACATTTATCAAAAACCTAGTTTCAAACCCAATTAAAACACCGATTTAAACATGAAATCATACAATTCTTACCTTGATGGACTCACAATGACACAAGGAAAAAGATTTCAAACACAATTTAAGCTCCAAATCAGGATATAAAGATTAGGGTTTTTAAGTGGTGAAAGTGTTAGGTACGGGGTGATTTAAAAGATTCAGGAATATGATAGAAATAGCTGGTATATTTCTTATATACTAGTGTTAAATAGAATACTCCATCACACACGGGTATTTACCAGTTATCTGATAACTTTCTGTAGCGACCCGACAAAATCGTCATTGACGGCGCTGACTACTTAGGTCCCGTTGCGTGGTCATAGTCCCTATATGAGACTCGTTTGACCAAAATTATGTCGCATTCATTTGAAACGTACAAGACTTGCAAATTTTAGTTTACAAACAATTCGACAACAAGTTTAAGATTTCAAAAATTGTAAAGTATAAATGAAATAACTTGCGACATAATATAAGTTGAAAATCACAGTTGCTATAAATAGCGTAAGTATGTATGCATGCTTGACTCCAAGCAAGTAATCAGAGTGTATGCATGTATGCTCGACCCCAAGCAAGTATGAATGTACACGGAAGCATGTATCAAATAGCCAAGTATGAACCTGAGAAAACATATAGAAAACTGTCAACGAAAAACGTTGGTGAAATCATAGGTGTATTAATAAAAGTTATATTTTGAACCACAAGATTTAGTATTTCCATAAATTGATCATCCAAAAGTTGCATTCCAAAAGTTGGTTCGCGAGCACCCAATTATCAATGCTTAACATTCCTTCCATAGAACCCCATCACAATAGTGTTAGAACATACACTGTTTCTCGAAAATATATTTCATTCGTAAACGGTAGCGAACCGTTTGAATGAGGGTTTGTCATACCCATATGGATCCATACAACATAAGTTCTCGCTTACACCCGGCAAGTGTAACTAATGATAATCCAATTGAGGATTTTTGTTCTAAACTCGCTGTAGAATGTTTGTTTCATCGGACTTGTGTTCAAAACATAAAAGTAAGTAGTATAAGATGTAACAAAGTATATGTTTCTCAGCCCACGATTTAAAAGTATAAAAGTTGTTGAAAAGGTGGGACTATGATCTCACCTCGAGTGCACGAGTATAAAAGTACTTCACAAAGTAAACGTGTGCATGAAAGTTGCTTAGCCTTGACCTAAACAAGTAAGTTGTATCAATTAACCGGTTACGACACATGGTCGGGTGAAATGTGTTCAATTAGTCTTATTGCTCGTTACGACTCGAATATATAGCATGTGAATCACGTTGTCAAGTTTCATGCAAGAATCAAGTATGAAACAAGATTAGAACGATTGCATAAGTGTTTTGTTAAGTTTGACTAAAAGTCAAACTTGGTCAAAGTCAACGAAAAAGTCAACGGGGTCGGGTCGGGTCCCGAACTATTTTCATAAGCTTAGAAATCATATATGAGCATGTTGTCCAAGTTTCATGTTGATCGGGGGTGTGTAGCATACTTAGAATTAAGCGAAAATTGACATTTTTGGGCAGTTTGCCTCAGATGCGCCGCATCTGCAGCTGTATCAGCAATTCTGGGGCAGTTTTCACTTATACGATTTCAACTTCAAACAACCATAACTTTTGAATCGTTAACATTCAAAACACGTATCTTATATCGTTGGAAAGGTAATTTAAAGAGGAATATAACTAAACACATTTCATGAATCAAATCCATCATTAACAACAATGAAAACCTCATCAAATGATCATTAAACGTTCAAAATCAAAGTTTCAAGTTCACAAAACGTATTTCTTGACTCGGGAATCCAATTTACACATACGATACATCGTTTTGAAGGTAATGAAACATAAAATACAACTAATCACTAACTAATAACATTTCATGGCATTCAAAGCATCAAAAGTTCGTTTTAGAGTTCATCAAACCCTAATCAAAATCATGAATTCAACCATTTTGTAAATGAAGCTTTTCTAAATCAACCTACACATCAAAATGAAGCTAATGATGCTAGTAACACATTTAATACATGAACTTTAACATTTAAACAACATTAACTCATCCAAAATCAAAGATTAAGAACACCCATTTCAAGTTCATGCTAGTTACTCCAAAAACAACAAATCGAGCAAACCAAACATATATTTATGTTAGATTTGAGCCATAGACACTAACTAACACCATTTCAAGTATATAAAACGAATTTAGAGAAATCTAGAGTTTTTAGAAACCTTACCCCAAGTAGTGAAATTGGTACCAATTCGAAGAGGATGAAGAGAGGATCACGAATATGTAATTTGTTTTGATGTTTGCTTGCTTGAATTGATTTAGATGATGAATCTTTGAAGATGTTTAAAATGGTTTCTTGGTAACTAGAGAGAAAAGAGAGAAATGGAAGAGGAAGTGAATGAGTGGTGGTAGTAGTGGGTTGACTAGTTGACCTAGTCAACTAGTTTGCCCACTTGACGCCAATAGTCCCTCGAGTTTAAAAGCGGGTGCGGGATTTAATCGAACGGATATTTTAAACACGCGAGAGTAGACGGAATGTGTTATAATCCAATAACGGAAATATTAAGAACATTAGTTAACGAAAGTTTTAATTTAGATAATGGAAGATATTATCAAAAAAAAAAAAAAGACGGTGTTAAAATAAATTTAACGGAAAAACGCGGGATGTTACATTACCTACACCTTAAAAGAAATTTCGTCCCGAAATTTAGTTGGAAGTAGTAGTTGTTGTTTCTTCTCTGAAACCTTGCGTTTCCGATTCCACGAATGAGTGAAGGTACTTCCTTGGACATTCCAACGAACTTTGACGGTCGGGAGTTTATGTTGTTTTAAAGTTTGATTTCACGATTCAAAATTTCAATCGGTTTTTCTCATGAAGTGGAGTTTGTCATCGATAGTAAGCTCATCAAAAGGAATAACAAGTTCTTGTTTAGTAAGACACTTTTTCAAGTTCGACACATGGAAAGTAGGATGAACGGAGCTCAAATGAGTCGGAAAAGTCTAAACGGCTAGCAACGGGTCCAAAACGCCCCAAGATTTTTAAAGGATCAAAATATCGCGGATTTAGCTTTCTACGTTTTCCGAAACGGATTGCACCTTTTAAAGGTGCGACTTTTAACGTTACGCGGTTACCCAAATGGAATTTGGGAGGTTTACTTCTAACATCGGCATAGTGGCGATTACGAGCCGTCTCGATCCTTTCTTGGATTTGAACGATTTTAACGGCTATTTCATGAATGAGTGCGGGTCCGGTGATTCGATTATCATTTACTTGGTTCTACAAATGGAGAATGACGTTTCCGGTCACATAAGATTTCAAAAGGTGTGACGTTAAGAGTTGAATGATAACCCTCGTCGTAAGAGAATTTAGTTAAGGGCAAAGACTTTTCTAAAGTAAATTTGAGGTTGATAACACAAATTCGTATTATGGTTCCCGAGGTTCGAATCGTACATTTGCGTTGTTCGTCGGTTCATGGATGACACGCGGTACTTATGTCTAAATGTGGTCCCGAGACTTTTTGTAAGGCACCCCGAAATTTAGAAGTGAAACGAGGATCTCGATCCGAAATGAGGTACATTTCATTAAGGTATGTTTGAAAAAGTTTGTTAGGACTTGAAAATGTTTGTTGGAACAAGTTTCTGTTTCTCAAGAATTTCGCGCCGCGGAAGATTTATCGGTTTTCGAAAATGTTCGTTAGAGCATGTTTCTTATCGGGTTCTGAAAAACGTTCCTTAGGACTATTCACCCTCGTGGCGAATACTAGTATAACGTGAAGAGTCTCTCTCTCCATTGAGAATTTAGAATAAATATTTCCTTAAACGGAAGTACGAGTATAAGGCTAGAGAAGTTTCTGCCTCGATATGAGCATACCAAACATTTTGTAGTTCGTCGATAAAACTGCTCGAAGACGAGATAGTATACACGTGTAACGTATGTTTGAAGTCGGAAGAATTTGTCATTCATTCGGAAGCATAAATATGGTTCGACAATAATCGACGATGTGTCCCGGGTATGGTTGTTATCAGTATTCTCGGAGTTTTTGGATATCCAAACAAGAAAAATAAAAATGAAGTCATGTACATGGCAGATGGTGGTGATTAGGTTGATCGAGTCCAATCACCATCACGTGTCATTAGAACTTTGGTATGACTTACCATAATATAACCACGTTGATCGAGTGTCATTATATTATGCTAACTCATACCTCCATTCTCACATCACTCCATAAAATCAAGTTCTTGTAATCGTGAAGATTTAAAATGAACAAAGTGTAACGACGTCTCAAACGTGACTCGTATTAATCGTAAGAATTAGTGCAACTCTATAGAAGCGTTCCCCGAGGGAAGTGTATAAATGATTGTTCATGTCCATGCGGTTCAAGTCAAATAATAATGTATTTAGGTATGAAAAGAGTAACAAATCATGATAACGAGTAGTACGCAACCGTAGTGATAAATAGTGATGACGATACTCACCTAGAGTAGTGGTGGTAGTAACAAGAAATGATAGATAGTGAGGAACACCGGTGTGACACCGATAGTAAGTTGAAACGGTGGCAAATAACAATCTGGGAGACAGAGTTCCCGAACAAGTGTGACTAATGAAGTCATCATCATCCTTACGCGTGTGAATCATGAATTTAAGTGTGTTACTAGAAAGTTGCAGAATACGAGTTCGTATGATGAAAGCTTGGTACCATTAAGAAGTTTGCCTAAGAATGATTCAAGTATAATGCACAAGTAGTCAAATAAGTGCTATCTATAGCAAATGTATGTCAGAATGCAATGACTAACTATCTGATTGTAGTCTAGATTCACTAATGCGTCCTAACACTAATGCACATCCTAGATCCCTACAACCAACGCTCTGATACCATCTGTAGCGACCCGACAAAATCGTCATTGACGGCGCCTACTACTTAGGTCCCGTTGCGTGGTCATAGTCCCTATATGAGACTCGTTTGACCAAAATTATGTCGCATTCATTTGAAACGTACAAGACTTGCAAAGTTTAGTTTACAAACAATTCGACAACAAGTTTAAGATTTCAAAAATTGTAAAGTATAAATGAAATAACTTGCGACATAATATAAGTTGAAAATCACAGTTGCTATAAATAGCGTAAGTATGTATGCATGCTTGACTCCAAGTAAGTAATCAGAGTGTATGCATGTATGCTCGACCCCAAGCAAGTATGAATGTACACGGAAGCATGTATCAAATAGCCAAGTATGAACCTGAGAAAACATATAGAAAACTATCAACGAAAAACGTTGGTGAAATCATAGGTGTATTAATAAAAGTTATATTTTGAACCACAAGATTTAGTATTTCCATAAATTGATCATCCAAAAGTTGCATTCCAAAAGTTGGTTCGCGAGCACCCAATTATCAATGCTTAACATTTCTTCCATAGAACCCCATCACAATAGTGTTAGAACATACACTGTTTCTTGAAAATATATTTCATTCGTAAACGGTAGCGAACCATTTGAATGAGGGTTTGTCAAACCCATATGGATCCATACAACATAAGTTCTCGCTTACACCCGGCAAGTGTAACTAATGATAATCGAATTGAGGATTTTTGTTCTAAACTCGCTGTAGAATGTTTGTTTCATCGGACTTGTGTTCAAAACATAAAAGTAAGTAGTATAAGATGTAACAAAGTATATGTTTCTCAGCCCACGATTTAAAAGTATAAAAGTTGTTGAAAAGGTGGGACTATGATCTCACCTCGAGTGCACGAGTATAAAAGTACTTCACAAAGTAAATATGTGCATGAAAGTTGCTTAGCCTTGACCTAAACAAGTAAGTTGTATCAATTAACCGGTTACGACACATGGTCGGGTGAAATGTGTTCAATTAGTCTTATGGCTCGTTACGACTCGAATATATAGCATGTGAATCACGTTGTCAAGTTTCATGCAAGAATCAAGTATGAAACAAGATTAGAACGATTGCATAAGTGTTTTGTTAAGTTTGACTAAAAGTCAAACTTGGTCAAAGTCAACAAAAAAGTCAACGGGGTCGGGTCGGGTCCCGAACTATTTTCATAAGCTTAGAAATCATATATGAGCATGTTGTCCAAGTTTCATGTTGATCGGGGGTGTGTAGCATACTTAGAATTAAGCGAAAATTGACATTTTTGGGCAGTTTGCCTCAGATGCGCCGCATCTGAGGCAGATGCGCCGCATCTGCAGCTGTAACAGCAATTCTGGGGCAGTTTTCACTTATACGATTTCAACTTCAAACAACCATAACTTTTGACTCGTTAACATTCAAAACACGTATCTTATATCGTTGGAAAGGTAATTTAAAGAGGAATATAACTAAATACATTTCATGAATCAAATCCATCATTAACAACAATGAAAACCTCATCAAATGATCATTAAATGTTCAAAATCAAAGTTACGTATTTCTTGACTCGGGAATCCAATTTACACATACGATACATCGTTTTGAAGGTAATGAAACATACAATACAACTAATCACTAACTAATAACATTTCATGGCATTCAAATCATCAAAAGTTCATTTTAGAGTTCATCAAACCCTAATCAAAATCATGAATTCAACCATTTTGTAAATGAAGCTTTTCTAAATCAACCTACACATCAAAATGAAGCTAATGATGCTAGTAACACATTTAATACATGAACTTTAACATTTAAACAACATTAACTCATCCAAAATCAAAGATTAAGCACACCCTTTTCAAGTTCATGCTAGTTACTCTAAAAACAACAAATCGAGCAAACCAAACATATATTCATGTTAGATTTGAGCCATAGACACTAACTAACACCATTTCAAGTATATAAAACGAATTTAGAGAAATCTAGAGTTTTTAGAAACCTTACCCCAAGTAGTGAAATTGGTACCAATTCGAAGAGGATGAAGAGAGGATCACGAATATGTAATTTGTTTTGATGTTTGCTTGCTTGAATTGATTTAGATGATGAATCTTTGAAGATGTTTAAAATGGTTTCTTGGTAACTAGAGAGAAAATAGAGAAATGGAAGAGGAAGTGAATGAGTGGTGGTAGTAGTGGGTTGACTAGTTGACCTAGTCAACTAGTTTGCCCACTTGACGCCAATAGTCCCTCGAGTTTAAAAGCGGGTGCGGGATTTAATCGAACGGATATTTTAAACACGCGAGAGTAGACGGAATGTGTTATAATCCAATAACGGAAATATTAAGAACATTAGTTAACGAAAGTTTTAATTTAGATAATGGAAGATATTATCAAAAAAAAAAGACGGTGTTAAAATAAATTTAACGGAAAAACGCGGGATGTTACACTTTCGTACTTAATTTGACTGCCCTAACGGAGTCCAAATTAAATAAACGAACCTATTCTGTGACCCTTGTCACAAACTAGTCTTAATCAAATAATAAAATAACACTAAACATTTTATTAAAATAAAAGCATAATAACCACACAATTATGCCTAAGGGTAAAAAGGCCATCTTACATCTAGGCCCGATCTGAGGATGTTACAAATCTACCCCTTAAAGAGATTCTGTCCTAGGAATCTGGTCATGGTTGAACAGACGTGGATAAAGAGCCTTCATCAGCTCTTTGGTATCCCATGTAAGGTGTAACATCCCGCCTTTTTCCGTTTACTTTTCCGTTTAATTATTTAAAGTCCGTTATATGTTTATAACACCTCCCGTTATTATGCGTTTTAAATTATCTCGTTAGGTAATTCACGCACCCGAATGGAACTAGAGGGACCAAACTTTCCCAAGTGCCAAACATTTGACTAGGTCAAATGGTCAACACTCCATCTCCTCCACCCATTATTTTTTCCATTTTCATTTTCACTTTTCATTTAATACTTTCAACTTTTCTCTCAATCTTCATCTTCAAGAATCATCATCTAAATTCGTTCAAGCAAGCTTCAATCAAAACAAATTACATATTTGGAATCCTTGCAACTTCCTCTTCGATTTCATACCGATTTCATTGCATTTGGGTAACTTTCTAAAATCACTAGATTTTGTGTTCTTGATGTTTTTAAGTTATAAAGTTGTTAATTAGTGTCTATGGCTCAAATCTAACATGATTATATGATTTATATGCTCGATTTCGTTATTTGAAGTAACTAGCTTGAATATGAACTTTGGTGTGTTTGATTTGGTGATTTGGTTGCTTGAATGTTGTTAAATGTTATAAATGCATGCATTAAATGTGTTCCTAGTATCACTAGCTTCAATTTGATGTGTAGGTTGCTTGAGAAAGCTCCATAAACATGATTAGTGAATTTGGTGAATTTGAGTTAGGGTTTGATAAGCTTGAAATGAATATTTGATGGATTGAATGCCATTAACTATTGTTGGTAAGTATTTAATTGTATTGTATGCTTGATTATCTACAAAACGGCGTGTTGTATGTATTCATAAATGCCCAAATCATAATTGTGCACCTATAAAATTTGAAGCATTAAATGTGTGCATTGATTGATCATTTGATTTGAAAATTCGGTTATTGCAAATAATGTTTTCGATTGGTGAAACGTGTTTAGTTGTATTCCTTGTCAAAAGAGCTTTCCAACGATATAAGGTGCGAGTTCTAAGTGGTTACGGTTTGTGTTTTGTGCATGAAAGGATTTTGGTTTGGACTTAGAAAAACTGAAACTAGCCAGGTACCAGCTCCCGTGTATTGTCGCGGCACGACAATTTGGGGCCGCGGCGCGGCATAAGCCGTGTCCAGTTTCTGACCTCCATGTCCAATATACGGAAAATGTTTGGCATGCTACGGACCTCCAATTCACATGCAACTTGTTTTAACATGCTTATATATGAATAATTAGTACAGAAAAATAGTTCAGGACCCGACCCGAACATGTTGACTTTTTCGTTGACTTTGACTCGACCAAAGTTTGACTTTTGTCAAACTTAACCAAACGATTATGCAACTTTCCTAACTTATTTTCTGTACTTGTATCTTACATGAAACTTGACAATTTGATTCACATGCTACATAATCGAGTCTTAACGAGCCATAGGACTAATTGAACTTATTTGATCAAACATGATTATCAATATTGATACAACCTATTTGTTTAGGTCAAGACTAGCATTGTTCTTCGCACACGTTACTTGTCGAAGTACTTATTTACTCTTGCGCTCAAGGTGAGATCATAGTCCCACTTTGTACTCTTTTGAACTTACTTTTGGGATGAGAAAACATAAACGATTCTTTTAACTAAGTGAACACAAGTACACGAAAACAAACATTCTACATACGAGTTTAGAACGAAAATCCTCAATTCGATTATCATTAGTTACACTTGACGGTGTAAGCGAGAACTTATGTTATATGGCCATATGGGTTTGACAAACCCTCATTCGGACGGTTCGCTACCGTTATTCGGATGAAATATATTTTCGGGAAACGGTGTATGTTCTAACACTATTGTGATGGGGTACTAAGGAAGGAAACGTTAAGCTTTGATAATTGGGTGCTCGTGAATATTAACTTTTAGAATGTATTACTATTTATCGATGATGCAAATCTTGTGGTTCGACTTACTTTTACTCACTTACTTACTTAAACCTATGATTTCACCAACATTTTCGTTGACAGATTTCTATGTTTTTCTCAGGTCCTTGAACATTAGGTGATACATGCTTCCGCACATTCTCTTTGATACTTGCTTTGGATGTCGAGTATACTTGCATATGTGGAACGTGTTTTGACTACTTTAAACTGTGTCGCACGTGTTTCATTTGTACTTTAAACACCGTTATGTACTAGTTATGGAAACTACTTTTGTAAACGTTGAAACATCCACACTTATGAAATGAATGCAACATATTTTCGGTCAAACTTTGTCTTAAAGACTTATGACCATGTAATGGGACCTACGTAGACGGCGCCGTCAATTGACGATTTGTCGGGGTCGCTACAGATGGTATCAGAGCCTTGGTTGTAGGGATTTAGAGTTCATTGGTGTCAACCCCGAGTCATAGGGTACATTGGTGAGTCTAGATTACAACCGGCATATAGACTTGAAGTAGGAATTACTTGACTACTTGTGCATTATACTCGAACTCTTCTATCATATCTAATTCTTATTCAATCTTAATCTCACGTTACTTGATTTAATTGACGCGCCACCTTGACTATATGAAATAGTGTCGAATGCACATATGAATTAGGGTAGTATAATTTCCGGGATTATATTACGGTGACTCATATGAACGTTCCGACATTATGACATAAAGAATTTAAGGCGAGTCAAGGAAAATTTTCTCTCTATCCTTATTCCATATCACAGTTAGTATTATTTAGAATACTAACCTATGGTATTCTTTTGTTTTGAAGGAACAATGCCTCCTCGTCGTGTGCCACGCCATGAGACTCCCGAATAAGCTCTACAACGAATGGTGGCCACCGCCGTAGAGGCGGCCATGGCCGGTCACTCCTCCAACAACAACAATAACAACAACAACCACACTAACAACCAAGGAGCCGGTAACTCCAGCGAAGGGTGCTCCTACAAGGCTTTTATGAGGTGCAAACCTCACACTTATGATGGAATCGGGGGACCGGTTACTCTTACTCGATGGTTCAAACAAACGGAGGCCGTCTTTAGCATAAGCGGTTGTCGGGACCAAGATAAGGTCAAATACTCCACTCACACTTTCGCCGGTGTCGCCCTCACGTGGTGGAACACCTATGTTCAATCGGTGGGTACCGATGAAGCTCATGCCTCTCTTGGGCCGATTTAAGGGAAAAGATGATTGTTGAATATTTCCCTCGCGAAGAAACCCGAAAGCTCGAACAAGAGCTAAGAGCTTTAAAGGCGGTCGGGAACGATCTCAAAGCTTATAATCAACGTTTCGCCGAATTATCCTTGATGTGTCCTAATCTCGTGAACCCCGAATCTCAAAGGGTTGAACTCTATATGGATGGTCTTCCAAAGAGCATCAAACAAGGTGTGATGTCCTCCAAACCCGCTAATCATCAAGCCGCTTTGAACATGGCCCGCCAATTGATCGAAACGGTTGATGAAATCGTAGTGCCGGCTCCTAAGGCCGAGGACAAATCGGGTGGCAACAAAAGGAAATGGGAAGCCACTCCATCAAGCAACTACAACAACAACACCTTCACCAAAAAAGCCTTTCACCAACGACGGCAAGAAAGGTTATGCCGGAACTCAACCTTTTTGCAACAAATGTCACAAGCACTACTCGGGTGAATGTGGCAAGCTAATTTGTCACCGATGCCAAGGAGTTGGTCACAAGGCCAACAATTTCACAAGCGCCGCCCCCGTCGCTCGAAAGGGGCCCAATCCTCCAAAGACGGTCACTTGTTACGAATGTAGCCAAACGGGCCATTATAGGAACGAATGCCTGAAGAAGAAAGCCAACCCCAACACACGCGGCTGAGCCTTCAACATTAACACCGAGGAAGCCCGGGATGACAATGAACTAGTCACGGGTACGTTTCTTCTCAACAACTCTTATGTTACTTGCTTATTCGATTCGGGTGCCGATAAATGTTTTGTATCCAAGACTTTGACTCATTCTTTTAGCACTCCACCACTTCCACTAGATACCACTTATACCATTGAAGTGGCCAATGGGAAACTATTGAGTGCCGACACATATTACCGGGGGTGTACGTTAAACATTTTGGGTAATGAGTTTGAAATTGACTTGATACCCATGGAACTAGGAAGCTTCGAAGTAATAATCAGTATGAATTGGCTAGCCAAAACAAAATCTCACATTCTTTGTGATCTTAACGCAATCTGAATTCCTATCGAGAATGGTGTACCCTTGATTGTTTATGGCGATAAGAGTTGCACCGGGCTCAACCTCGTTTTGTGCATTAAAGTTAGAAAACTACTCCATAAGGGTTGTTTTTTGATCCTTGCTCACATTAAGAAAGTCGAGTCCGATGAGAAACACATCGATGATGTGCCAATTGTTAGTGACTATTCCGATGTATTTCCCGACGAATTGCCGGGTCTTCCACCTCATCGACCGGTTGAATTCCAAATCGATCTTATTCCGGGAGCCGCACCCGTAGCACGTGCACCATATAGACTCGCTCCATCCGAAATGCAAGAATTGTAAAGTCAAATCCAAGAACAACTTGATCATGGTTTTATCCAACCTAGCCATTCACCTTGGGGGGCTCCGATTTTGTTTGTTAAAAAGAAAGACAGATCCCTATGAATGTGCATTGATTATCGTGAATTAAACAAATTGACGGTTAAGAACCGATATCCTCTTCCTCGCATCGATGACCTCTTTGATCAACTACAAGGGTCTTATGTATATTTGAAAATTGATCTCCGCTTGGGTTATCATAAATTAAGGGTTAAGGGGGAAGATATCTCCAAAACCGCTTTCCGAACTCGTTATGGTAGTTATGAATTCCTTGTCATGCCATTTGGTCTCACTAACGCACCGGCGGTGTTAATGGATCTTATGAACCGCGTGTGCAAACCGTATCTTGACAAATTCGTTATCGTGTTCATCGATGATATTTTGGATTATTCTAAAAGTGAAGAAGAACACGAGGAACACCTCCGAATTGTGCTTGAACTTTTAAGACAAGAAAGACTCTATGCCAAATTCTCCAAGTGTGAATTTTGGTTGAAGGAAGTTCAATTTCTTGGTCATGTTGTAAGTGACCAAGGTATTAAAGTCGATCCATCAAAAATCGAAGCCATTAGTAAATGGGAGACTCCTACTACTCCTACTCATATTCTTCAATTCTTGGGTCTCGCCGGATACTATCGTAGATTCATCAAGGATTTCTCTTTGGTCGCTCGTCCTCTAACCGCGTTAACTCACAAGGGAAGAAAATTCGTTTGGGCAACCGAACAAGAATCCGCATTTCAAATCTTGAAAACAAAGCTAACCACCACTCCTATCTTGTCACTTCCCTAAGGCAACGATGATTTTGTTGTGTATTACGACGCCTCAAAACATGGTTTTGGGTGTGTGTTGATGCAACGAACGAAAGTCATTTCTTATGCTTCTCGACAACTCAAAATTCATGAACGAAACTACACGACACATGATCTCGAACTCGGAGCCGTTGTCTTTGCACTTAAAATGTGAGACACTATCTTTATGGAACCAAGAGTACTATCTTTACCGATCACAAAAGTCTCCAACACATCTTCAATCAAAAGCAACTAAACATGAGACAACGAAGGTGGATTGAAACCTTAAACGACTATGATTGCGAGCTTCGTTATCATCCCGGAAAGGCAAATGTAGTAGCCGATGCCTTAAGTCGAAAAGAAAGGGCGGTGCCTCTTCGTGTCCGAGCCTTAAACATTACCATCCACACAAACCTTAATAGCCAAATTCGGGTAGCCCAAGATGAGGCTCTTAAGGATGAAAATGTTTCACACGAGCTCTTGAACATTCGCGTCTCTCAATTAGAAATTCGAGAGACCGGACTTCGATATTTCGCCGGAAGAATTTGGGTGCCTAGATATGGGGACCTACGAAGTCTTATTTTAGATGAAGCCCATAAGTCACGATACTCGATTCACCCCGGTGCCAATAAGATGTACCACGACCTTAAACAACAATATTGGTGGCCGAGCATCAAAAGGGACATAGCTACTTATGTTTCCAAGTGTTTGACATGTTCCAAAGTCAAAGCCGAACACCAAAGACCGTCCGGGTTACTTCAACAACCCGAAATCCCGCAATGGAAGTGGGAAAGGATAACGATGGATTTTATCACCAAACTACCAAAAACGACGGGCGGTTATGATACCATTTGGGTTATTGTTGACCGTCTCACCAAATCCGCACACTTTGTCGCCATGAAGGAGACCGACAAAATGGAGAAACTTTCACAACTTTACATTAAGGAGATTGTAGCCCGACACGGTGTACCTTTATCGATTATCTCTGACCGAGATGGCCGTTTTGTTTCTAGATTTTGGCGTACCTTGCAAGAAGCGTTGGGAACGCGTTTGGACATGAGCACCGCATATCATCCTCAAACCGATGGACAAAGCGAATGCACAATTCAAACCTTGGAGGAAATGTTACGAGCTTGCGTGGTTGATTTTAGAAAAGCTTGGGACAAGCACTTACCTCTCACCGAGTTCTCTTACAACAATAGTTATCACGCGAGTATTAAAGCAGCACCTTTTGAAGCGCTATATGGCCGAAAATGTCGTTCACCTCTTTGTTGGGCCGAGGTAGGCGACGTGCAAATCACCGGACCCAAACTCATTCACGAAACCACCGAGAAGATCGTACAAATCCGAGATAGGCTTCGGACGGCCCGGAGTCGTCAAAAGTGCTATACCGACAAAAGACGCAACGACCTCGAATTTCAAGTTGGTGATCGCGTCATGTTAAAAGTCGCACCTTGGAAAGGTGTCATTCGTTTTGGGAAACGTGGGAAACTAAATCCGCGGTATGTTGGTCCTTTCGAAATCTTAGAGCGTGTTGGAACTGTTGCTTATCGTTTCGATCTTCCGCCTCAACTAAGCTCCGTCCATCCTACTTTCCATGTATTGAACTTGAAAAAGTGTCTTGCCGAACCCGATATCGTCATCCCTCTCGAGGAACTTACTGTTGATGACAAACTTCATTTTGTGGAAGAACCGGTTGAAATTGTAGACACCTCCGTCAAGACGTTGAAACAAAGCCGAATTCCGATTGTTAAAGTCCGTTAGAACGCCAAAAGAGGGCCCGAGTTTACTTGGGAAAGGCGAGATCAAATGCAAAGGAAATACCCTCATCTATTCCCGGTTCCGGAGACGTCGGATTCCGAGGAAGAAACAACGACTACTACGCCTACTTAAATTTCGGGACGAAATTTCTTTTAAGGAGTAGGTAATGTAACATCCCGCCTTTTTCTGTTTACTTTTCAGTTTAATTATTTAAAGTCCGTTATATGTTTATAACACCTCCCGTTATTATGCATTTTAAATTATCTCGTTAGGTAATTCACGCACCCGAATGGAACTAGAGGGACCAAACTTGCCCAAGTGCCAAACATTTGACTAGGTCAAATGGTCAACACTCTATCTCCTCCACCCATTATTTTTTTCCATTTTCATTTTCACTTTTCATTTAATACTTTCAACTTTTCTCTCAATCTTCATCTTCAAGAATCATCATCTAAATTCGTGCAAGCAAGCTTCAATCAAAACAAATTACATATTTGGAATCCTTGCAACTTCCTCTTCGATTTCATACCGATTTCATTGCATTTGGGTAACTTTCTAAAATCACTAGATTTTGTGTTCTTGATGTTTTTAAGTTATAAAGTTGTTAATTAGTGTCTATGGCTCAAGTCTAACATGATTATATGATTTATATGCTCGATTTCGTTATTTGAAGTAACTAGCTTGAATATGAACTTTGGTGTGTTTGATTTGGTGATTTGGTTGCTTGAATATTGTTAAATGTTATAAAT
Organism: Rutidosis leptorrhynchoides; assembly: GCF_046630445.1. Classification (NCBI taxonomy): domain Eukaryota; kingdom Viridiplantae; phylum Streptophyta; class Magnoliopsida; order Asterales; family Asteraceae; genus Rutidosis; species Rutidosis leptorrhynchoides. The sequence goes on along the minus strand of NC_092338.1, from coordinate 164,783,165 downwards.
GCATGTATTAAATGTGTTCCTAGTATCACTAGCTTCAATTTGATGTGCAGGTTGCTTGAGAAAGCTCCATAAACATGATTAGTGAATTTGGTGAATTTGAGTTAGGGTTTGATAAGCTTGAAATGAATATTTGATGGATTGAATGCCATTAACTATTGTTGGTAAGTATTTAATTGTATTGTATGCTTGATTATCTACAAAACGGCGTGTTGTATGTATTCATAAATGCCCAAATCATAATTGTACACCTATAAAATTTGAAGCATTAAATGTGTGCATTGATTGATCTTTTGATTTGAAAAGTCGGTTATTGCAAATAATGTTTTCGGTTGGTGAAACGTGTTTAGTTGTATTCCTTGTCAACAGAGCTTTCCAACGATATAAGGTGCGAGTTCTAAGTGGTTACGGTTGTGTTTTGTGCATGAAAGGATTTTGGTTTGGACTTAGAAAAACTGAAACTGGCCAGGTACCAGCTCCCGTGTATTGTCGCGGCGCGACAATTTGGGGCCGCGGTGCGGCATAAGCTGTGTCCAGTTTCTGACCTCCATGTCCAATATACGGAAAATGTTTGGCATGCTACGGACCTCCAATTCACATGCAACTTGTTTTAACATGCTTATATATGAATAATTAGCACAGAAAAATAGTTAAGGACCCGACCCGACCCGAACATGTTGACTTTTTCGTTGACTTTGACCCGACCAAAGTTTGACTTTTGTCAAACTTAACCAAACGATTATGCAACTTTCCTAACTTGTTTTCTATACTTGTATCTTACATGAAACTTGATAATTTGATTCAAATGCTACATAATCGAGTCTTAACGAGCCATAGGACTAATTGAACTTCTTTGATCAAACATGATTATCAATATTGATACAACCTATTTGTTTAGGTCAAGACTAGCATTGTTCTTTACACACGTTACTTGTCGAAGTACTTATTTACTCTTGCGCTCAAGGTGAGATCATAGTCCCACTTTTTACTCTTTTAAACTTACTTTTGGGATGAGAAAACATAAACGCTTCTTTTAACTAAGTGAACACAAGTACACGAAAACAAACATTCTACATACGAGTTTAGAACGAAAATCCTCAATTCGATTATCATTAGTTACACTTGACGGTGTAAGCGAGAACTTATGTTATATGGCCATATGGGTTTGACAAACCCTCATTCGGACGGTTCGCTACCGTTATTCGGATGAAATATATTTTCGGGAAACGGTGTATGTTCTAACACTATTGTGATGGGGTACTAAGGAAGGAAACGTTAAGCTTTGATAATTGGGTGCTCGTGAATATTAACTTTTAGAATGTATTACTATTTATCAATGATGCAAATCTTGTGGTTCGACTTACTTTTACTCACTTACTTACTTAAACCTATGATTTCACCAACGTTTTCGTTGACAAATTTTTATGTTTTTCTCAGGTCCTTGAACATTAGGTGATACATGCTTCCGCACATTCTTTTTGATACTTGCTTTGGATGTTGAGTATACTTGCATATGTGGAACGTCTTTTGACTACTTTAAACTGTGTCGCACGTGTTTCATTTGTATTTTAAACACCGTTATGTACTAGTTATGGAAACTACTTTTGTAAACGTTGAAACATCCACACTTATGAAATGAATGCGACATATTTTCGGTCAAACTTTGTCTTAAAGACTTATGACCATGTAATGGGACCTACGTAGACGGCGCCGTCAATTGACGATTTGTCGGGGTCGCTACATAAGGTTCGATCATAAACTATGCTTCCACTCAACAAGCACCATATGGATCTCTTTCTTTCTCAACTTTGTCACCTTCCTATCGACAATCCTAACTGGTTCTTCAACTAACTTTTGATTCAAGTCAACCCTCAAATCGCTTAACGGAACCAGTTGCGTTTCATCATAAAATTTACACTTTCTAAGATAACATACGTTGAAAGTGTTGTGTATCCCTGCCAACTCAGCTGGAAGCTCTAACACAACAGTCTGGTCGTTAATCCTTTGACTAATCTTGAACGGCCCAATGTACCTCGGATCTAACTTACCTCGCTTACCAAACCTGATAACTCCCTTCCACGGTGAAACTTTCAAGTAAGCACGATCACCCACCTCAAAGTTTACCGAACGTCTACGTAGATCGGCATACATTTTCTGTCTGTCACGTGCCGCTTTCAACTTTTCACGCGCTATCGCTACCTTGTCTGCTGTTATCTGAACTAATTCTGGACCTGCAAACTGTTTCTCTCCGGCTTCTAACCAACAAGTCGGCGTTCTACATTTGCAACCATACAACATCTCATAAGGCGACATACCAATACTCGAATGATATGTATTGTTTTAAGCGAACTCGGTCAAAGGTAGATGTATATTCCACGGACCACCGTACTCTAACATGCAGGACCTAAGCATATCCTTTAGTGTCTGTATTATACGCTCGCTCTGACCATCGATTCGTGGATGATACGATGTACTCAGATTTACCCTCGTTCCCAAACTTTTCTGTAAACTTTTTTAGAAGTTAGACACAAATCTAGAATCCCTGTCGGATACGATAGACAACGGAACCCCATGTCGACTAACTATCTCTTTTAGGTACAACTCTGCCAAAATACTCAACGAGGCTGTCTCTTTTGTTGCTAAGAAATGTGCACTCTTCGTCAGTCGATCAACAATTACCCATAACATATCATTATCTCTCTGAGATCTAGGTAATTTGGTTACAAAATCCATCAAAATATGATCCCATTTCCATATTGGAATTTTCAACTGCTGTAATAAACCATAGGGTTTCTGATGTTCGGCCTTGACCTGCTCGCAAATGTGACATCTTTCTACCAATTGAGCAACAACTTTCTTCATCGTTGGTCACCAGTACATCGGTTTTAATTCATTATACATCTTGATACTACCCGGATGGACAGTCAACCTCAATTTGTGTGCTTCATTTAAGATAAATTTCCTTAAATCTCCAAGCATAGGTACCCAAATTTGGTTCTTGAACGTCTTAAGTCCACGAGAATCATCAGTCAATTGGTATTTAATTTTAATCATCAATTCAGTATTTAAATTCTCCTCCAATAAAGCTTGGGCTTGAACTTGTCTTATCTGTTCAATAAGGTCTGAAACTATTTCGGTTCTCATTACTTTTAAAGTCTCTACGCTCTTTTTACGACTTAAAGCATCGGCAACAACATTCGCTTTGCCCGGATGATACTTTATTTCACAATCATAGTCTTTTATAAGCTCAATCCACCATCTCTGTCACATATTCAGTTCTTTCTGCGTGAAAATACACTGGAGGCTCTTATGGTCTGTACATACCACACACTTTGTACCGTATAAGTAGTGTCTCCATAGATTCAACGCAAATACCACTGCAGCCATTTCTAAATCATGAACCGGATAATTACGCTCGTGTGTCTTTAACTGACGAAAAGCATATGCAATAACTTTATCTCTCTGCATCAGTACACACCCCAACCCGGCAATTGACGCATCACAATAAACCACGAAATAATCTGAACCCTCTGGCAATGCTAATACTGGAGCCTGACACAATAACTATTTCAGTCTCTGAAAGGCTTGTTCCTGTTGGTCACTCTATCGGAAACTTACATCTTTTCTGGTCAACTTGTTCAACGGACCCGCTATGTTAGAAAAATATTTTATAAACCTACGATAATAACCCGTAAGACCCAAGAAACTCTTAACTTCTGTCGGCTTCTTCGGCGAATTCCAACCCCATTACCTCTTCTATTTTTGATGGATCCACTTTAATACCTGCCTCGCAGATAACTTGACCCAGAAACTATACTTCTCGAAGCAAGAACTCACACTTCGAAAACTTAGCATATAACTGCTCTTTCTTTAACAACTCTAACACTAATCGAAGACGTGTCGCATGATCATCCTCTGTCTTTGAATACACCAATATATCATCAATAAACACAATAAACAAACTGATCTAAATACGGCTTACAAACCCTGTTCATCATATCCATGAAAACTGCTGAAGCATTCGTCAACCCAAATGGCATAACCAAGAACTCGTAATGCCCATGTCTCGTTCTGAACGCTGTGTTTGGTATATCTGATTCTGTAACCAGAAACTGATGATACCCGGATCTAAGATCTATTTTTGAAAAGTACGACGCACCCTGAAGCTGGTCAATCAGATCATCGATTCTAGGCAAAAGGATACTTATTCTTAACTGTCCTTCTATTTAATTCTCGATAATCTATACACATTCTCAGAGTACCATCTTTCTTCTTTACAAACAACACCGGCGCACCCCACGGCGAAGAACTAGGTCTTATAAACCCTCTGTCTAACAATTCTTGTATCTGAGACATCATCTCTCTGATTTTAGAAGGAGCTAACCTATAAGGAGCCTTAGTGATAGTGCTCCAAATTATCATATATTTAGTCGCAATATCCTTCCAGTATGTAAAGTTTTTAGTTGTAATTGTTCTATTTTTAAGTTGTAATTGTTTATATTAAATAGGTGCGAAGACAAAAGAAGAAAACGAAGATTTGAAGACGCAAACGTCTAAAAAGCTCAAACGTACAAGATACAATCCAAGTGGTTCAATTTATTGATGATTAACGTCTAAATATTGACAAGAGTACAAGTCGCGAAACACAAAATACAAGATATCTAAGCAAACGAAAAGACGTTCGAAAATCTGGAACCGAGACCTAAACCGAGTATCAACGTACGAGACAACGGACCTAAAAGTACAAGTCAACTATGCACAAGAATATAATATAATATATATATAATTATATAAATTATATAAATTATATATATATATATACATATATATATATATATATACATATACATATATATATATATATATATATATATATATATATATATATATATATATATATATATATATATATATATAAATTATGTCGACAAAGCTAGTGGCCAAAAGTTTGTGAGCTGGAATGCAGACCTCCACGATCGCGGAGCTACAGAGGGTAAAACCTCCACGAACGCGGAGCAGCCAAAATCAGAAGTTGCTTATAAAAGGCACGAGCTTCTGCCAAATCCATTGCACCATCCCAATTCATTTCTCCTTCTATTAATATATATATATATATATATATATATATATATATATATATATATATATATATATATATATATATATATATATATATATATATATATATATATATAGATATATATATAATTGTTGGTCCCTTGATAACAACAGGAGTATTGTGGGGGGGGGGGGGTGAATACAATTTCTTTTAAGATAACTTAACAGTTAACCTCGATTAATATTCAAGCATGCAAATAAATAGAGTCACAGGTAATTTTCAACAGTTATTCTTTATTGATTGAATCACAAAGAATCACAACTATCCTTGGCGGAATGATGGTTGATACAGATTACCTAGATTATAGCTAAGAGGTAAACTAACAGCTATTACACGTTTTGACTCTATAAAAATAAACCCACACCACTAGTTGTTACAATAGTGGATACAACAATTTATAGTAGTCCTATTAACCGTGTAATGGTTCTGTTATCCACTGGCACATAGGATGTCTGTACTTGTGGAGACAACTATATCAGAGAGCATGCTCTCTTCTTTCCTCTTTGGTAGCTATTTGCAGGAACACCCCAATTCGGTTTGGCACCACTATTTGATTAAACAAATAGAATGTTGTGTTCCCTAGGTGATGACAAAGTATAACCCATGTCTGCACATGCGTTAAACTTCTGCATTCCCATGTGGTCATGTAAGGTCACTTGTCAGCCGCCGACGCGTGTCCTTTTCTGTTCAACTTTGTCTTTGACTGCTGTTGAATAGTACCATTGATGTAGACCATTCGGGAAACTACTATGCTTATAATGGAGCATAGCTGTCTTGTGTAGTAAGCTGCATTCCAGCTGTGCTGGTTCTTCATTGCTGAGCCACTTCATGTTCTTGATTAGCTGAGTACACATCCTGTGCTGATTGAAGAACACTGTCTACCTTGTGCTGGTAGACTGAGCAGCAAACTAAACACTCGACACAGCAATATCTGTTGTCTATACATGAACAAACTTGTGCTGACTGCACATAACATTTTTGTGCAAATAAATTACAGTTTTGTCATAATTAAATCCTTAATTATTTTGGGGACTCAACAATCTCCCCCTATTTGATGATGACAAAACTTATGACATACAGAGAAAACACTAAAGTCAGCACCGAGGGACCTAATGAAAAATAGGCAGTAAATTTGTCCCTTTTTAAGTTTGTTTTTGGGATCTTTTGCTGAGTTATCCATATCTTATAATTTGATATGATTTTGAAAATAAACTCATTTCACTTTCATTACAACACAATATGTACAATAATTAAAACAACAGCAGAATGAAAAGTGAATTAAACAAAAGATACAATTTGAGCACATAGGAGACTATCTATCTTTATCTTTATCTCGTTCTTCTTCAGATAGCTCCTCTTGTTTGATTCTCTAAGCTTCAGGGAATAGATAAGGTACATCAGCAGGGTCAAATACAGGGATATGAGGAGGTAGAATGATGGGGCCTCTTCTGGTTGGTCCTTCACCAGTAGATTGCTTTCCTTTAGGCTTTTGAGAAAGGACTTCTTCTACATTCACCACTGGTGCATTCCCAAACCTTTTTGCTTTCTTGAAGAGCTATTGGAGTTCAGATTTAAGTGTATTTTTGATAGCACTTTCACCTTTACCAATGAAATACTCCAAGATCTCCATCCATTCACTAAATCCAAGGGATCTTAAGTCATCATAGTTTATTCTCTCTTGAACCTTATTCTCCCTTATGACATTGAAAGCTCTTTTTGACCCTCTGTTCACTTTGATGATCCTGTTGGGATTGGATCTTCTATTCATCACATCACCATACCTACTCCTATAATAATGATCAGAAAATTCACTGGTACAGACAGATTCTATAGGAGCAGTAGCAGGTGCTTTCTCAGCAGCTTCCATCTTATCAAATGCCTTATCATGTTCTTTGATAATAGCTTTGGCTAATTCTAGGGACTCAGCCTCTTACTTTCTATCAGCAGCCAATTTGTCTTCTATATCCTGGAGCCTTACCCTCTCAGCGAGTTCAGCATCAGCAGCCTCCCTTATTTGAATTTCAGCTTATAGGCCCAACAAATAATCGTCGGCAGTGATTTTCAGGGATTTTGCTATTTCAATCATCTTTCTACCCTCTTCAGTTCTAAGGGCAGCACGATACTCTCGTAGATCCATACCCAGCTGGTGAGCCTCTTGAAATTGAGCTTTCTCCTCATCATAGAGAGCCTTTGACCACTGTTGTTTAAGTATACACCAATTTCAATGCCATAAGTCAAGGCAGTGATGTAGAGTGGCTGATCAAGGGGATGATGTAGTAACCTAACTTGGCGTATCCTTTCATTAATAGCAGCTTGTCTTTGCTCAAGCAATTCTTGTACAGTGATCTCCAGCCTGTAAGCATCTCTTTCATCTGGATTCATTTTAAATAAGTCTGCCTCACCACGGGTAACTGAATCATCTTCCCAAGGTCTGTGTTTACCATGACGTTTTGGGGAAGATGGAGGATACATGATTGATTCACCTATGCCAGATTATCCTTTGTTCTGTTAAAATAAGTGAGGGTCTGGGGAGAGATAGGTGATTGAACAAATAAGTGATCTCCACTACCCCAGACTATAAAGTCAGCAGGATTAACCGTATCATCATCTTGATTAGCACCCAGCTCAACCACCTTGGCTGGGTCTTCAACACTTGTAACACCCAGTAGCACACTTCTGGCTGGGTCTTCATTCACAGCACTCCTTGCTGTATCTTTAGTACCAGCTAACTGATTAGTATCAGCTGGTACAACCACCTCAGTATCTTCATCAGCTGCCTCAAATAAGGGTCCTTTCCTTAGGGGCTGATTGTCCCTAGGAGCAGATTTCACCCTTTGTTTATCTATGGGCATGGGTTCAGCTGATGGTTCTTGTGTTGATACTGGCTCAAGTGGAGGTAGGTAAGGAACAATAGTAAGATGCTCCCCCTGAATATCATCATCATCAAGATTGATTTTTTCTGCTGGCTTATGTTGTATAGCTGGCTGTGCAGAAGATGTTGGGCGAGAAGATGAGCTGGTTTCTAACATAGCATCTAACCACTTCATAATAATGTCATCTCTAACTCCTCCTGACTCAGTAGATGCAAGATAATCTTTCATTTCTTCCGGAGTCATCCGTTTGATCATGTCTGCTCGCTCAGCATACAGCTTTGCCTTCTTTTTGTCGTATTTGACCATGAATTTAGCATTTCTTTTTCTTGCATCCTTTTTGAATTTATCAATGCCAATCAGGTCATCATCAATTTCCCTCTTTTTTGGGGTCAGCCATCTCCTATGCTAAATTCTGTGGCGTTTAAGAGCAACATAGGCATCCCATTTAATATTGAAGGCATCATTTAATTCTTGCTGTCTCTTCTGATGTCTCTCCAGTTTTCTTTTCATTCTTCTTTCAATAGTTTGAGAGACAACAAAAGCTTCAGCAACAGCCAATGCAGAAACATCATTGGACTTACTGCCAGAACCAATATCATCCACTGATGTGGCAGACACACTGGGTTGAGATTCACCAGCTGCCTGTACACCAGCTTCAGTATGAGCGTTGCTGGGCTTAGTGCCAGAGTCTTGACCAGTAGTACCATCACCACCATCACCATCACCATCCCTCCTTGGTTGTTTTGGAGCCTTTTCATGCTCATGCTCCCCCTCTAATTATTTTCTCTTTTTGAGTTTCTTTTTAGATTTCTTCTCCCCCTTTTTGTCATCAGCAGGGGCAGAGAGGTGAACAGGGGAGACCTGTGCATCAAGGTCACTATCTTAATCTAGAATAGAGAATGCAAAATTGTTCCAGTCAGCAACTTCAGGAGTAAGATGGGCACCAGGATCCACGCCAAATTGTCGAAAAAGGAGGTTGGAAGACCTAACTTCATTCCTTGCAACACCCATAGCCATTTGTTCAACAATAGCCCTAACATCACCTTGAAGGGTAGCCAGTTGGTGCATATTTTCAACCATTTGAACATAGGCAGAAGCAAGAATCATGTTAGCCATTTGCTATTCCTGCGAGTCCAATCTCTCATGTAGCACCGTATTCTCTTCATTAAGAAAAAGAATTCTGCGATTAGCAGCATCCAAATCAGCTTGAAGATGGGAAATATCCTCAGTATACTCATTGTGAGAGATGATTCGTTCCTTTAAGTCCTCCTCCTCTTCATGTTGTTTGACAATGGCAGCCACAACAAGATCTGCAAAGGCACATACTTGGTTGAGCTGGGCTTCAATATTGGAAGTGGTAACTTGCCCAGCGTTACGTATGGCTTCAGTCACACTATCAACAATAGCAGTGCGAATGGTGGACTGTAGATCAGGAGTAACCTCTGCGAGTGTCTTATAGACAGCCAGGGTGGAGATGTCAGCCACCTCATCAGCATTAAATTTAACATAGCTGGTTGAGGGGTGGTCAGTAGCAGCTAACACAGAACTACCTCCGTGGGGTGGTGGAGGTAGAAGGTCATAATCTGACTCGTCACCATGATCACCATCATTTTTACCTTCACCCGAAGGTTTAGAACCACTGGTATTCTTGTCAGCATCATTAACAGCATCATCAGTAAGATCCACTGGTTTGTCTTTAGTACCAGTCACATTATCATGAGTGACTGGTTCATCCTTACCAGTACCTTTATCAGCATTACCATCAGAAGAAGAAGATGATGAGGAAGAATCTGATGAATCAGAAGGTACCGGCGAATCAGGAATATTCTGCATAACATATTTACCAGTAGTGGGATCTCTGATGAACTTGAGAGGCCTCCATGTACCAGGCCATGGAGAAGCAGCTGGAGCCATGCCAAAGTAGTGATAATATGGCTGCTCGTTGATCTGTTCTAAAGTAGCCAGCCTCTCATAGACTTCTTCTCTAGCTGGTCGATCAAGCTGAGACAATAGTTCAGTCAGCTCCGCGCGAGGTAATTTGCTGGCTGAGACTATGGCATTTTGAGGATCAATAGTTAGCTGATCCACCAGCAGAGCAACTCTGGGAGTGATAGACGCTCCCCGATAGATGAAGTTAGGTATAACTTCATCAGGATCTGACACCTGGCACACATATGGTTTCTTCTCAGCAGAAACAGTAGCCTGAGAAGAGTCAGTAGTGGCAGAAACAGAGGTACCATCATCCATAATGGGTTCTGTAGAACCAGTAGCAGCGGTAGGTAACTGTGTAGTAGGTGAAGAAGCAGCATCTGCAGCACCTTTAAAGAAAGTATCCGGTGTGGAATCAGAAACCTGTAGATTGCCAGTAGAATCCACAGTAATAAAGTGTCTCGATTGAAGATCAGAAACATCCGGAATAACACTAGTAGCATCAGTATCCACCATTAGCTCTGTGGGAACATAGCCAACATAGCCAGCATTAACAAAATCAAGACCTTCCAGAACAGTATTACCCTATGAACCAGAATCTGATGGAAAAGTAGCACTTTTACCAGCATTCATGATAACATCAGATGGAAAAGTAGCATAAGAACTAGTATCCATAATAATATTCTGTGCATCGGTAGCAGCAGCAGACGCAATGTCACTCTTTGGTTCAGAGACAGGTTCATCAAGTAGAACATCCTTGACAATATTGTCAATTACCTTTTTAAGAACAGGAGGATCCACTATGATTTCATATTCCACTTCAGATGCAGTAGTGGAAGTAGCAATACTGGGAGCAGTATCACCAGCAGCTGTAGAAGCAACAGTACTAGCATCAGCACCACCAGTAGGAGAAACAGTAGCACCAGCACTTGTAGCAGAGGCAGCAATCTACTCAGTAGGAATAATAACATCTTTAACTTGCTCCCCCTCTGCCTGTTCATCTACCCTGCTAAGAACTGAAACAATAGAACATTTTATGTTAACAACTGTAAAACCAAATAAATTTGACTCAACAATTGCATCCGTTGTTGGTCTCTGGGGATAGACTGGTGATTTGGTCAGCCCTTTGAATGAGACAGAATAAGGTGTCTGTAAGTACAGCTGTGACTCTGCTGACTCATTGGCGACACATGTTGACCCAGATAGTGTAAGAGTTCTGGCTAGTAATGATGTAGGAGTGAGACTCTTATCAGGATCCGAGTAACATAATGGCTGTGCAGTATCCTGAGCTGGTTCAACACGATGAGGACCCAGCTTAAGTTTGCTTTGGGGGTTAGGTATGTGCTCTGCTGGTTGTACTGTCAGCAGATGATATAGCATTAAGTTCAATTTTAAAAAATGTGGAAGTGTCTGGCTAGAAGAGTATGGGTTGCTACTCTTCTTAACACTAGTTTTAAAACCAGTCAGCTTGGGAGCCAGGGTTATACCTTTAACTCCATTTTCATTTTTCAAGTCAGCAGTTAAAAGATTTTGAATTATGTTAGAAGTTTCTGCTGTTTGGTCTAGAAACGCACCATGTTCCATAGCCACATCCTTTGCAGGAGCAGCAGTTGAGACTGGTGCAATCTCCCCTGTGGTGTGCTTGGAGCCAGCTTTTGCTCGTTTGGATTTGCCTGTTACCAAGAAATAGTTAAGCAACGGATTCCAATACTAGAAGTGGATAGTCAGTATATAAGACTAGGGCTGTTCTTTATGATCAGAGAGCACTAGATTATAATACAACTACTGCTTTACCAGTATGTGAGACGGTGGCTGTACTAGTTGAGGTAGCTGGCTTCTTCCTTTTTATAGCTGGCTTCTTCCTTTTTACAGCTGGCTTTCGCTGAGGTCCCTCCCCCTCAGCTGGTGCAGCACCAGAGGCAGTCGGTTGGTTCACTCCACCTCGAGCAGCAAGATACTCAAGCATGCCTGGTGTCAAGCCATTATATGGAGCAGCAGGAGCATCTTTTGGCATTCCCCCTTGTTTTGGAGGCAGGTCGAATGATTCATCAGCAATCTGCTGGTAAGCTTCACCCAGCTCATTTTCAAAAACAAGGCTCAAAAAGCTTGGAAAGGGGATTAAGTGTGTTCGTTTGGGTGCAAGCACCATTTCCCTTAACTGTAAGTAAATTTCACCGGCATAATCAATATTTCGATTGAACAGCATCCCGTGACCAATCTTCAGCTCAAAATCTGAGCACTGATCAAAGCTCCCGGACTTCTAACTGATGCAATGGGTCAGCAAGCCAAAGAAGTAATTCCACAGAGGTGGCATCTGCTTCCTTAAGGGCGTATGAGCCACTGGTCCATCAAACCCTATAATTTCCAATACTTCTCTTCTAAACTCATCACTTGTTGGTGAATTAACAAATGGACCAATAGGTAATTGGAGAGCACGTCGGACGGCATCAACAGTGATGGAGCAGGCTAGGGTTTCAGTCACCATGCCATGAATACATGGAACGTTCTGTTGAGTGGTGGTCGTGGTGGTAGTTTACCAGAATCTGGCCAAACAGGTCGGATAAAGACGAGAAGGTACGCCGGTAATAGCTTGAGCCTGTGGTGATTGTCTTATGTAATCGATAAGCGTATCATAGCCCATGTTGGCTTTGGATTTAGGAATTGAAAGGGCATGAGCAGCATTGCCTCTCGATAGGCGAATAGAAGAGTGTTCTGGTGCATTTGCAGCCCTAACAAGGCTTGGGTGCAGGTTGAACAAAGGGCCCTGCACTACTTGTTCTTCGATGACCGGTGGTGGTTGCTATTCCGGTTGTTGTTGTTCGACTGGTTGTTGTTGCTGTGGTTGTTGTTCCTCTGGCGGGTTTGTAGCTGGTGGTGATTGAAGTTGTTGTTGTTCTGCCATTGATGCTTTCGTAGAAGATGGATGTATGAATTGATTTGAAGATTTGAGGATTTTTAGAGAGAAAAGTGTGAATTTGAAAACTGAATAACCGAAGGTTATTATGGAAGATAAAACACTCTTTTAACCATTGTGATTGGATGAAAAAGGCAGGAGAGAGAAAATGGCAACTGTCATTAGCAGGCGCGTGGGCAGATGTGACAGACTGGCACACTTGAGGGGACACAGACTGTTGATTTGACGTATATATGGCTTGAACACTCATACCTCCCATTCAGCATTAAATGCAGCAGGTTTTAATTAAAAAAAATGATTTAAAAACCACAAAATAAGTTTTGTATTAAATACAAAATACTTTGTTACATTTAATATGTCATGAATTTAATTTAAATCATTGGGAGTAAATAAGTTTCAGATTTAAGAAAACATTTAATTTTGTGAGCTATTTATTATTTCAAAAAAAAAAAATTTGAGTAACCAAAGTATAAAAGACCTTGTTGTGCTGAGTGTTTTACATGTAGGCAGTAAGTTAACAAAAATGACTTACTGGTTTGCCCTACATGTTGTAGAGCCAGCACACCAACAAAAATTGTCTTTTATTTAAAATTCAAGCATACCCAGCTCAGAGATGAGATAGTTAAAACGTTTCTCATCTAAGGGCTTTGTGAATAGATCTGCTAACTGCTGGTCTGTTGAAATAAAGTGTAGCTCCACATCTCCTTTTTAAACATGATCCCTTATGAAGTGATATCGAGCGTCAATGTGCTTTGTTCTTGAATGCATCACAGGATTGTTGGTGATAGCTATTGCACTTGTGTTGTCACAGTAGATTAGAGTCTTTGTAACATGAACACCATAGTCTTTCAGCTGGCTTTGCATCCACAGTACTTGAGCAGTACAACTACCAGCAGAAATGTATTCTGCCTCAGCAGTAGATGTGGACACAGTATTTTGCTTTTTTGCTCGTCCAGCTGACTAGCCTACCACCCAGTAACTGGCAACCACCAGTAGTACTTTTCCTGTCTATTTTACACCCTGCAAAATCAGCATCTGAATACCCAATTAGATCAAAATCCTGGTCTTTGGGATACCAAAGACCACGTTTAGCAGTAGCTTTCAGATACCTAAATATCCTTTTGACTGCTAGCAAGTGTGACTCTTTAGGATCAGCTTGATATCTGGCACAGAGACATGTGGCAAACATAATATCTGGTATGCTGGCTGTGAGATAAAGTAGGGATCTAATCATACCTCTATATTCAGTGATATTGACTGGTTCACCATTGGGATCAGCATATATTTTAATAGTTGCTGCCATTGGGGTCCCTATATCTTTTAAACCGGTCAGACCAAATTTCTTTAGCATATCTTTGATATATTTATCCCGACTTATAAAAATTCCATCATCAAGTTGTTTAATTTGCAATCCCAAAAAGTATTGCAAGTCTCTTTGTAAGCTCATTTCATATGTCTTTGACATAAGTTTTGAAAAATCTTGACAATGTTTCTCATTTTTAGATCCATAAATAATATCATCCACATATATCTGTACCAGCAAGAGATCACCATCTGTCTCTTTTGAGAACAGAGTGGTATCAATTGTTCCAACTTTAAAACCTATACCAGTGAGATACACATGAAGTGTCTCATACCATGCTCTTGGAGCCTGTTTGAGTCCATAAAGAGCTTTGTCTAGCTTGTGGACATGGTCTGGATATTTACTACTTACAAAACCAGGAGGCTGTTTGACATAAACTTCTTCTTGCAGCTTCTCATTTAGAAATGCAGATTTAACATCCATTTGGAATACCCTAAAGTTCATCTTAGCAGCATATGCCAAGAACAATCTGATAGCTACCATCCTGGCCACTGGAGCATAAGTCTCTCCATAATCCAATCCTTCTTCCTGTTTGAACCCTTGAGCTACCAATCTAGCTTTGTTTCTGATCATAATCCCATCTTCATCCATCTTGTTCTTGAAAACCCACTTGGTACCAATGATTTTCTTAGTTTCATCATCAGGTTTAGGTACCAAAGTCCAAACCTTATTCCTATCAAACTGGGAGATCTCTTCTTGCATAGCTCCTGCCCAGCTTGGATCTTTGATTGCTTCATCAGGACATTTAGGTTCAATGGTAGACACAAAATTTACATGCATACAGAAATTGCTGGTTGCATGCCTTCTTGTTTTAACACCACTAGCCAGATTACCAATAACTTGCTCAATTGGATGCTCTTTTGTCCATCTAGTGTTATGAACAGGTGAGCTTGTCGTAGAACATACAGCATCTTGATCATCAGCTGGTTCAAAAGTATGAGCAGCAGTTGGAGACAGCTGTTCAGTATTAATGTAACCAGTACCAGCTTGTGATCCTTCAGAACTAGTAGACCTATGATCAAGTTGTAGGACTTCAGTAGAGCCAGTAGGTCTACTAGGTTTAGACACAGATGGAACAGAATGTTCCATCTCA
This sequence comes from Rutidosis leptorrhynchoides, assembly GCF_046630445.1. Lineage (NCBI taxonomy): Eukaryota > Viridiplantae > Streptophyta > Magnoliopsida > Asterales > Asteraceae > Rutidosis > Rutidosis leptorrhynchoides. The sequence goes on along the minus strand of NC_092338.1, from coordinate 164,767,877 downwards.
TCATCAGAGAACCCAGCAACATGGATTGGTGAGAGATTTACAGCTGGTTCCTCTTCATCATCAAGAGCTTGCTGAGTAGGCTCTTCAAACAATAACTCTTCATCTTCTTTACTGGGAGAAGAGGCTGGGGCAGTTTCATCAAATGTAACGTTAATTGATTCTTCAAAACAACCCCTTCTTTTATTGAAAACCCTATATGCCTTTGACATATTGGAATATCCCAAGAATATACCTTCATCAGCTTTAGCATCAAACTTGCCCAGCTGATCCCTATTGTTTAGAATGAAACAGGGAGTGTCAAATACATGAAGAAGTGAGATTGAGGGTTTTCTTCCTTTGAGAACTTCATAAGCAGTTTTCTGATGTCTTTTCACTATTAAAGATCTATTCTGGGTAAAACATGCAGTGTTCACAGCTTCTGCCCAATATGAATTTTTCAGCCCAGACTCAGCTAACATAGATCTTACTGCTTCAATGAGAGTTATGTTTCTTCTTTCTGCAACACCATTCTGTTGAGGTGTTCTCACAGCAGAAAATTTCTGTGAAATACCTTCATCAGCACAAAATTCTTCTAATGTAGCATTTCTGAATTCTGTACCATGATCACTTCTTAGCTGTTTCACCAGTTGCCCATTTAAAAGCTCCATTCTTTTGATAAAATTGATAATTTCATCAGCAGCTTCACTCTTTTGCTTCAAAAAGAATACCCAGGTGTATCTGGAATACTCATCAACAATAACCAGTGTATACTTCTTCCCACTACAGCTAGCCACATTAACATGACCAAAAAGATCCATATGAAGTAAATGAAATAGTTTCTCAATAGATGAGATTTGCTTTGATTTGAATGAGGCATGGTGATGTTTTCCTTTTTCACAACCAGGATACAGTCTGTCCTTTACATAAGACATGGTGGGTAGCCCAGACACCAAACTTCTACTGGATAATTTGTGAATATCTTTGAAGTTAAGATGTGAGAGTCTCTTGTGCCATAACCATTTCAGGTTGTCTGCTGCCTTCGAATAGAAACAAGTATCAGTTGTTGTGACTGCTGTGTTCATGTCAATTTGATACATGTTTTCATGACGTTTTGCAGTCAGCAGTGGCTTCCCTGTCTTATCAAAAATAGTGCCAATTTTCCTTCTGAATTGGACTATCTTGTTCTTACTTGTCAACTGGCTTATGCTGAGTAAATTATGTTAAAGCCCAACGACATATGCAACATTTGAGAATGTGACATTCCCATTAGTCAAAGTACCAAAACCCTTTGTGTAACCCAACGAATTATCTCCATACGAAACAACTGAACCATCTTTTTCTTGATAGTCCATCAGCAGGGATTTACATCCGGTCATATGTCTCGAACAACCACTATCGAGATACCAGATTTGCTTGTTTTGAATGTCCTGCACAGTAGCTAAGAGATTAGTTCTTTTTGGGAACCCATCCAAGGATGGGTTCTGGAAGGGTCATCTTTGATGATCTCTTCCTGTCTGCTGGTTTGCTTGAAGAAGCAACAGCAGACGGGTTTGGGGTAAAAGGAAATCGGTTGGCTAAGTGAAACTTGCTGTCACATTTGTAGCATTTTCTCACATTTGGTATCGGTGATGGGTCATACACAGAGTAAAGGGGATCGGGTCGAACTTTGGTTACTGCCTCAATTAGCTGGTCAAGCTTGACTGTCATAATCTTAGTGATAGACAGCTCTTCATTCGAGTCTACTTTAGCTTTTCCCTTAAGGGCAGCTTTCTTCTTGGAACCAGTACCATAGTCATGATGTATTGCTTTGCCTTTATCATTTGACGAGCCAGCGTGGGAAGTTACTGGCTTATCTACTGAAGCTGATGAGCTAGAAGAAGTCTTTCCTGCTGCCTTGGACTTGCCAGTATTACGTTTGACTGGCTTGTCTACAGCTTCTGGTGGACCAGTAAGTTTGTCATCAGCTGGCTCAGCACAATTGGAACTCGAACACGAAGGGGAATCAGTTGGTTTAATTTTTTTAAGATTATTTTCAGTGATTTCCCTTTTGATACGTCTTTCTTTTGGAGTCATGAAGTAGATGCTTGAGGGGTCAGTAGTCTCATCAATTGAGGTACTGGATTCTCTTGTTTTAACTTCATCCTCCAAAATTTCTTTCATGGCAGGTGGTGGGGACACAGTAGGTCTAACAAACTTATTTGTCAAGACCTTTTTACCCTTAACTATCTTGGCAAAAGTATTTGGCAAGACAGCTTCAGGATCTGTTTCAAGAATTGGGTCCATGAAAGTAACTTCTGCAATAGCAGCAGCAGCATAGTCACCAGCAAAGAAAGCTTCAACTTGGGCAGGCACCTACTCGTTAACACACTTTGCTGTGCATTGAGCAGATGTACACCACGAAGCGAAAACCTTTTTAAGATTATCCAGCTGGTTCTTAACTTCTGCTGCCTCAACGAGAAGAGACCTTAAAGCAAAGTTTTGTTTTTCAAGTTTAGAAATATCATCTTTCAAGATTTTAATTGCATCATTTTTGCATTTAAGTTTTTCATTTAAAGATTTGTTGTCAGTTTTCAAAACTTCTTCACGTTTGCTGCCTCTACATAAGTCAACTGTCAGGTAGTCAAACATTTTGGCCTTTTCATCATCAGTATAAGTTCTAAAATTATCAACCTTATACATCAATTCAGTTTTCCATTGAGGAGAATCTCTTTTCTGATCAGCTTCCCTCATATCAGCTAAAAACTTGCTACCACTATCATCCTCATCAGACTCCTTGACCTCCTTGGCCATTAAACACAGCTTCTTTTCTGGAGCATAACCAGCACCATCATCATCAGTATCACTATCAGAGGAAGACGACGAGCTGGTTTCATCCCAATCATGATGCTCAGCAACTAGAACCTTTTCTGAATTTTTACCCTTCTTATCAGTGTTAGCACTTTCCTTCATTTGAGCTTTTATAGCTTTGTACTTGTTCTTGTACTTGTCAGCTTTTGAGAAAGAGTTAGCATGTGAAGTTGAAGGTTTCCTAGACATGCATTCAGCAGCAAAATGTCCAACCTTCCCACAATTATAACACTCAGATTTAGGACCATTGACTGACTTGCTGCTATACCTAGCACTCGGTTTCTTACTCCCTTTGTATGACTTGCTGGTTCTATTACCATTGAACCTTTTGAACTGCCTAGCCAGCAAAGCCATACCTTCAGCAAACCCTTCTGCATCACTTTCATCGTCACTGCTTTCTTCAGACCCAGTACCACTATCCACATCACTCTCAGCTGACTCTTCTTCTTCCAACAACTTTTGAACTAGTAAAGCCTTTTGAGCTTTCTTTTTAGCAGCATCAATAAGAGCAGTATCATCTGTCTTAGAAGATTTTGAAGTGGTGGGGACAGACCTAAAGTTTTCTTTCAAGTTAAGTTTAAATTTAGCCTCTGCCTTCTCATGGTTCCAAAGTGAACTGTAGAGAGAAGACATGTTAAAGTTCTTTAGGGTCTTAGTGGTTCTTAAAGGGTCAGTAACAGATTTCCATTTAGTAGGCAGTAAATCTATGAATTTGTTTACTTGTTCAAACTCAGTATAGGTGACATTCAAAGTGATCAGATCAGTAATCAAGGAGTTAAACCTAATGAAGGTTTGCTTAAGGGTTTCATTCTTGTAGGCAAAGAACATTTCATATTCTCGTTTTAAAGTAATCATTTTGTTCTGCCTAACTTCTCCCATACCCTCCTAGGTAACATCTAGATAGTCCAACATAAGCTTGGCATTTTCTTTTCCCTTAATCAGTTTGAACAGTGGGTTAGGCAAAGTTATATCTAACAAGGTTCTGATCTTAGGGTCAAGTCCAACACGACGTTTATCCTCAGCATCCCATCTAGAAGGGGTGAGAATAACCTCTCTGCAGGAACAGCAGGAGTGTCAGCTGTAGCTGGTGCACTACCAATAGTCTCAGTAGGCACAAATGGACCATCTGTGGCAATACAAGGCATGAGTGGGTCAATAGACTCAAGGTGAAGCATGAATCTTGCCTTCCAAGTTTCATATTCATCTTCATCAAATTTGGGTGGTCTAATGGATGGGCCATTTTCAAGGTAAGCTGTATTAGAATATGCAGCCATGAGAGAATTCAGATCCAAGATATTAATTATTAAGACTGAAGCTCTGATACCAGTTGTTGGTCCCTTGATAACAACAGGAGTATTATAGAGGGGGGGGGGGGGGGGTGAATACAATTTCTTTTAAGATAACTTAACAGTTAACCTCGATTAGTATTCAAGCATGCAAATAAATAGAGTCACATGTAATTTTCAACAGTTATTCTTTATTGATTGAATCACAAAGAATCACAACTATCCTTGGCGGAATGATAGTTGGTTGATACAGATTACCTAGATTATAGCTAAGAGGTAAACTAATAGCTATTACACGTTTTGACTCTATAAAAATAAACCCACACCACTAGTTGTTACAATAGTGGATACAACAATTTATAGTAGTCCTATTAACCGTGAAATGGTTCTGTTGTCCACTGGTACATAGGATGTCTGTACTTGTGGAGACAACTATATCAGAGAGCATGCTCTCTTCTTTCCTCTTTGGTAGCTATTTGCAGGAACACCCCAATTCAGTTTGGCACCACTATTTGATTAAACAAATAGAATGTTGTGTTCCCTAGGTGATGACAAAGTATAACCCATGTCTGCACATGCGTTAAACTTCTGCATTCCCATGTGGCCTTGTAAGGTCACTTATCAGTCGCCGACGCGTGTCCTTTTCTGTTCAACTTTGTCTTTGACTGCTGTTGAATAGTACCATTGATGTAGACCATTCGGGAAACTACTATGCTTATAATGGAGCATACTTGTCTTGTGTAGTAAGCTGCATTCCAGCTATGCTGGTTCTTCATTGCTGAGCCACTTCATGTTCTTGATTAGCTGAGTACACATCCTGTGTTGATTGAAGAACACTGTCTACCTTGTGCTTGTAGACTGAGCAACAAACTAAACACTCGACACAGCAATATCTGTTGTCTATACATGAACAAACTTGTGCTGACTGCACATAACATTTTAGTGCAAAGAAATTACAGTTTTGTCATAATTAAATCCTTAATTATTTTAGGGACTCAACAATAATATAGTTTAGTTTTATATTAGTTTGTTTGGGTAATGTAAAGGTTATTTTATAGGTTTTAAAGTCGAAGTTCTGTCCGTGTAAAGCTACGCGATAAATAATCATTGTAAGTTATGTTCCCCTTTTTAAATAAATGTCTCGTAACTAAGTTATTATTATGCTTATTTGAGCCGAGGTAATCGTGATGTTGGACTAAATATTAAGACGGGTTATTGGGCTTTGGACCATAATTGGAGTTTGGACAAAAGACCGACACTTGTGGAAATTGGACTATGGGCTATTAATGGACTTTATATTTGATTAATATAGAGATTTAAAATTTGACGTATCTATAATTAACTACATACGCTCGATCGGGTACGGTGGGCGGGATATTTATAAATACTAATAATTGTTCATTTGACCGGAGACGGGGATGAATTAATAGTCAATGGACTCATTAAAACAGGGGTGGATTACATACAAGGGTAATTGGTGTAATCGTTAACAAAGTATTAAAACCTTGTATTACACACAGTCGATAACCTGGTGTAATTATTAACAAAGTATAAAAACCTTGTTACAATTTGAATCCCTAATTAGTTGGAATATTTGACTTCGGGTATAAGGTTAATTTGACGAGCATTTTATAATTATTACCGATGGACTATTTTGGGCAAAAACCAGATAGGTTTCAAATAAATCCAGGACAAAGGACAATTAACCTAGGGTAATAAATTAAAATCAAAACGTCAAACATCATGATTACGGAAGTTTAAATAAGCATAATTATTTTATTTCATTTCTTATCACAATTTTATATATCGTCATTTAAATATCGTTATTTATTTTACGCTTTAAATTAAGTTATATATAATATTTTGCATTAGGTTTTAATTGTGACTTAAGTTTTAAACTCGACAAACCGGTCATTAAACGGTAAATCCCCCTTTTAGATATTATTATATATAATTATATATTTTTTGTACAAATATAGTTATATAAAAATATAGTGTAAAATAAGTCGTCTCCCTGTGGAACGAACCGGACTTACTAAAAACTATACTACTCTACGATTAGGTACACTGCCTATAGTGTTGTAGCAGAGTTTAGGTATATCCCATCTGTAAATAAATAAATTAAAAACTTGTATCATATTTCGTACGTATTTCGTAGTAAAAAAATATAGTATATTTCGTATACCCCGGCTACCACATCAAGTTTTTGGCGCCGCTGCCGGGGAGTCGCTAAAACGCTATATTTTTTAATTTATATTTGTAAAAATATAATTACAAATAATAAAAAAATAAAAATTTAGAAAAAAAATATAAAAAAAGAAAAAAATATATTTTTAAGATTTTATTTGTAAAATTAAAAAGTGTTTTTATTTTTATTTTAGTTTTTAAAATATAAGTTTATTTTTATTTTATATCTATTATTTTGTAAAAAAAATCAAATCAAATCGAGCCCAATACAAGCCCAATTCGAATTATAATTAATTGTTAATTGGGCCGAGCATGTTTTAAGCCCAACCGGACCTGTGTCTGTATACAACTCCGTGATCGCGGAGACTTTAAGTGCATAACCCCAGCGATCGCGGGACAAGGTCTGACAGTCAACCCATGCATTAATTACGAATTTAGGGTTAAAGTTTTTAATTATTTATTATTAGGGTTTGATTTTAATATTATATATATTAGTATCTACTTTTAATATTAATTTGTAATATTAAGTTTATTATTATTATTATTATTAATTATATAGATTAATATTTTTATATAATAATATATAAAAATAATATTTTTTATATTTTATTTTTATCATTTTCTTGTATAATTTTCTTTAAAATTTTAGACGCTACATTTTTTTTGTTTTTCGACTTTAGTTTTTCGTCAAGTTTTTATATTTTGTACAAGCGATTAAATTAATAGACGACAATTTTCTGGTTCGTAGTAATAGTTGGATTTGTTAGTGGCGAGTTGTGGATTTCCGATTTAAAGGGTCCTGGCTACCTGCTACATCCATTGGCTATTCGAAACGTGGGCAAAAGCAGAAAAGTCTATTAATTTGATAACTTATATAATTTTTATTTTTATAACTAATAGAATAATTAGTAAGTGCACCACATTGTAGCTAAAATTTGGTAATAAGTCTATAATGGAAAATCTTGAGAATATTTTGGAACCTCTTTCTGATATCCAAAATCAATTAAATCAATACTCTCAAACTAGTGTTGATGAAAATTCGTTCGGTCAAACTTGGATCACGAATGACGAAACAATAACTGATTGTGAAATCTGTAGAGATTATCACTCAACATAGGAATGTTATTATTACGTTCCTATGAAAAATTATGCACCCATAGAACCTGAATGGAATGATTATGAGGAATACAATTCAAATTGGGATTATTCCCAAGAATATATCCAAACTCAACAACCAGATGACGAGGAAAATTATGTGTCTGAAATTTTTTTAGAATATATGAAAATCAAACTCGAAGAATTTGACACTCAAAATGAACAAATGAGAGAGTTTGCAAATAGACAAGCTGAAACTCTATCAGACTACACACCTGTTGATCTGAGGAGTATTGTACAAGAAAATCTCATATCATCGAATTTTGATGAATTCGAAAGCTCCGAATCACCAATTATCCCGATGATACTTTTTATTCAGTTTTACGAATTTCACAACATATCGACACATTAGCCTCTACCAACGAAATCATCGATCCATCAATGGATGAAGAAGAAGTAAGGGTGGCAAATTGGTACTCTTGGGAAAACGACAACGTTGAAAATTTTACCCCCGAGACCAAAGTGGAGGGACCGATAAGGACCGTTAATGAAGAAGAATTTGCTTCGATCCCAAAATTCACCATCCCACAACCTTCCAACCCAATATTCTCAATAGACGAGTCATCTACCGAAGATGAACTACGAGCTGTAATAGATATCGACACCTCGGATTGCACCCAATTGGGTAATAAAGATGAAAACTTTGATCCCGAGAATAAATGGAAGGAAATGTTAGGAATTATCTACCCTATAGGAATATGTATGTCAGTGTATATAGATCCATTTGACCAAAAACCAGAAAAGAGACATATCCATTTACTAAAAGCTACGCTTAAAAAAGAATTAACTAGTGACGATCTGGTGGGTCTAAACTTTAAACCCATTGATATATTATACACCACCCGAGATGTAAATAGCTGGCTCACTATTCTAATTCGTGGAACTTATTCTACCGACTTCACATGTCGTCAGCTAAGTGTGGGGAAGTCTAACCCCACTTAATATTAAATTAGGGGTTCGGGTTAGTGCATAACTCGTTAATGAACATGCATGATGAGTAAGGGTAAAATACGCATTTTCAAAGATTAGCAAACAGTTCAGAAAAGCAACCATTTTTAAAGAAAAACATGTGTGATAAAACAACAAAAGTAATGAACGATGAGGTGCACCATCTATCATTCGACGAGCTTTGTAATTACAAACTGGGTATTTTTAATCATTTTTCAACACTAATCACCCTCATGAATTTATAATTATAGTCTGATTTCATGCAAATGAGGGCATTGCATAATCTCAAGTGTGGAGAAGGGTTATAAATTCTCTCGGATTTATACTTGGTTTATTTTCAAAATTTTATGAAAAATTTGAAAAATTTTATGAAAAATTTGAAAAATTTGAAAAATTTTCAACTAAATGAATTCAAAATCATGTTTAAATATATTTATGAATGATAAAACTAGGTGTTAATACCGATATTATTGTTACCCTAAAAAGAGGACATAAATTGAGAAACAACTAAAAAGCATTAATTTATTTATTAAGATATAAAAAGACACATGAAAAAAGCCAAGTGTGGGGAGAATGTACCAAGTTATTCAATTAAAAACTACATATCACATGTTTCTGTAAAGTTATTGCAGGTGATTTTGTTTTGAACTATATTAATCAGTTTTACTCGGTTTATTGTAATACATTTGAAAGAAAAGATGGAACTACAAGATGAATCAATTCCATCATTAAAAGGAAGTAAAGTCTTCTGAAAACGAAATGCACTTCTTGATTTAGGTCAAGAAGTTGTCATCCAGACCAGTTGTAGAGTCTACGAAAAACCTTGAAAAGTTTTCTCGAAAATCAGCTGGAAATCCACGGACCTAAGCATCAAACAGGGTCGCCAAGCGGTCAGACTTATCCAAACCATGAGAGGATCTGTCTCGTAAAATAGGGAGGGCGCCGTGGAAATTAGCTTGATAAGACTAATGAATCAGACCCCCAGAAAGGATAATCTCCTTAAAAGATTAAAAATCAGCTTTTAAGCATGATATTACTCAATCCTTGAGATTGACCTTAAAAATTGAGATTTCCAAACTCATGGAATTTGATGATATCTAAACTCGAGCTTGAACGAGAAAATATTTTGATCAAAATAAAACCGATTTGTTTTCTGAAAACCTATTTTCAATACGTTCATTACCATTGAACGTAAAATCCTAAGAATTCATCAGAATTCATTAGGTCACCTGAACCAAATCGGGTGCCAACCGTAAGAACGGTGGTTAAATAGCATGGTCGAAGATAGGACCTTGTGCTAGACAGAAAAATTATAGGGTAATATTTACTATTTCTCCTACAAAGGATAGTAATTGCATCCGACATGTTGTGGACCATGATTATCTGCATGTCATTAGACATCGCCTTAACAGTTGCTTGTTCAACGCTTTCCTTTACAACCGGATGGTAGTTTACCGAAAGATAATATACGGAGCAAGTATACTGGAAGTGTGCTTTCCTTGTACAAGGTTAGCAAGTGGGTGACACAAAACCACAAGTTTTAAGCTAAAATTTTAAAATATGAAACCCACAAAACCCACAAAAATATTTTGCAAACACCGATGAAGGGTTATTCTGGAAAACTTGTCTAGGGTAAAAGCTAGCATGAATTTTCAAAAGATCAAATGTTTTCATAAAGATCCAATTTCATAGTCATGTAGGACTGTAAACCACATTGTTACTATCATTGTTTATACCGCCGTATCAAAATCACTGATCTATAAACTGTGAGAATAAAAAAGTGATTCGAGTGAAATGTGATTTTATTTCAAGTTCTGTATTACTTGAGGACAAGCAACGTTCAAGTGTAGGGATATTTGATAGTGCTCCAAATGATCATATATTTAGTCGCAATATCCTTCCAGTATGTAAAGTTTTTAGTTATAATTGTTCTATTTTTAAGTTGTAATCGTTTATATTAAATAAGTGCGAAGACAAAAGAAGAAAACGAAGATTTGAAGACGCAAACGTCCAAAAAGCTCAAACGTACAAGATACAATCCAAGTGGTTCAATTTATTGATGATTAACGTCTAAATATTAACAAGAGTACAAGTCGCAAAACACAAAATACAAGATATCTAAGCATACGAAAAGACATTCGAAAATCCGAAACCGAGACATAAACCGAGTATCAACGTACGAGTCAATGAATCTAAAAGTACAAGTCAACTATGCACAAGAATATAATATAATATATATATAATTATATAAATTATATATATATATATATATATATATATATATATATATATATATATATATATATATATAAATTATGTCGACAAAACTAGTGGCCAAAAGTTTGTGAGCTGGAATGCAGACCTCCACGATCGCGGAGCTGCAGAGGGGAAAACCTCCACGAACGCGGAGCAGCCAAAATCAGAATTTGCCTATAAAAGGCACGAGCTTCTGCCGAATCCATTGCACCATCCCAATTCATTTCTCCTTCTGTTAATATATATATATATATATATATATATATATATATATATATATATATATATATATATATATATATATATATAACATACTTTAGTTTTATATTAGTTAGTTTGGGTAATGTAAAGGTTATTTTATGGGTTTTAAAGTCGAAGTTCTGTCCGTGTAAAGCTACGCGATAAATAATCATTGTAAGTTATGTTCCCCTTTTTAAATAAATGTCTCGTAACTAAGTTATTATTATGCTTATTTGAGCCGAGGTAATCGTGATGTTGGACTAAATATTAAGACGGGTTATTGGGCTTTGGACCATAATTGGAGTTTGGACAAAAGACCGACACTTGTGGAAATTGGACTATGGGCTATTAATGGACTTTATATTTGATTAATATAGAGATTTACAATTTGACGTATCTATAATTAACCACATACGCTCGATCGGGTACGGTGGGAGGGATATTTATAAATACTAATAATTTTTCATTTGACCGGAGATGGGGATGGATTAATAGTCAATGGACTCATTAAAACAGGGGTGGATTACATACAAGGGTAATTGGTGTAATCGTTAACAAAGTATTAAAACCTTGGATTACACGCAGTCGATAACCTGGTGTAATTATTAACAAAGTATTAAAACCTTGTTACAGTTTGAATCCCTAATTAGTTAGAATATTTGACTTCGGGTATAAGGTTAATTTGACGAGCATTTTATAATTATGACCGATGGACTATTATGAGAAAAAACCAGATAGGTTTCAAATAAATTCAGGACAAAGGACAATTAACCTAGGGTAATAAATTAAAATCAAAACGTCAAACATCATGATTACGGAAGTTTAAATAAGCATAATTATTTTATTTCATTTCTTATCGCAATTTTATATATCGTCATTTAAATATCGTTATTTATTTTACGCTTTAAATTAAGTTATATATAATATTTTGCATTAGGTTTTAATTGTGATTTAAGTTTTAAACTCGACAAACCAGTCATTAAACGGTAAATCCCCCTTTTAGATATTATTATTTATAATTATATATATTTTGTACAAATATAGTTATATAAAAATATAGTGTAAAATAAGTCATCTCCCTGTGGAACGAACCGGACTTACTAAAAACTATACTACTCTACGATTAGGTACAATTCCTATAGTGTTGTAGCAGAGTTTAGGTATATCCCATCTGTAAATAAATAAATTAAAAACTTGTATCATATTTCGTACGTATTTCGTAGTAAAAATATAGTATATTTTGTATACCCCCGCTACCACATCACTTAGCTACTGAAGTTGTTCCCGGAACCAACTCAATCTTATACTCTACTTCTCTTACCGGCGGTAACCCCAGTAAATTGTCAGGAAATACCTTAGGAAATTCCGAAACCACCGGAATATCGGTAGCAGATCTCTTCTCTATCTTAGCATCAATATATTAAGCCATAAAAGACTCACACCCCTTCGAAAGTGACTTTTTCGCCTTCATCATAGAAATCAACAGAAAACTGAACCCACCCTGTTCCCCTCGAACCACAACTCGGGTTCCATCATTCAAACGGAAGGTCACAATCTTCTTATCACACTTGATGTGGGCCTTATGTAGGCTCATCCAATTCATCCCTAACACTACGTCAAAACTACGGATAGGAAACACTAAATAAGACATAGCAAAAGGTCTAACATATATTTCTATACTAGCTCCAGACACATAAGTTGTGACTGGAACCGTCTTACCATCAGCTACCTCTACTCTAACAGGCTCAGGCAGTACAGTAGCAGGTAACCTTAACTTAATACAGAAATCTATAGACATAAACATCCTATTTGTACCCGAATCAAACAATACTCTAGCATGTATTGAGTTGATCAAGAACATATCGGTTATGATGTCCTCGGTATTGGTAGCGTCCTCCACTGTCATCTGAAAGGCCCTTGCTTCTGCAGTCAGCAGGTTTTTCTCTTCTGTCCACTAGAGGTTGTGGAACCCCCGACAGATGCCGAACGCGCCCCGGACCCTGTCCCGGAACTTGTGCCCTTTGACGCCTGACAACTAGCTGAACGGTGACCCGGCTGGTGACAACTCCAACAAACATTCTCCCAGAAGGAACACTCCTTAGACTCATGTCCTACAATACCACATCTTAAACACCTTCTCGTTACCTCTGAACACTGCCCACTGTGAGAAGACTTACAACCTTTACACCATTCTCTGTTTCTAGAACCAGACCCCGAGCTCACTTGATTACCTTTACCCTTCGGTCTAAACCCAAACGATTTCTTAGACTTAGAACCTGACTGACTGGTAGCTTGACTATCCTGCGGTACCACATTCCCTATATTCATACCCCTTGCTGCTCTAACATCACTTTCTACCATCTTTGCCATCACAAAAGCCTAAGATAATGTCGGTGCTGACCTCACAAAGGTCCTAAACTCAGGTAAAATTATGTTCACAAAATGCTGAATTCTGGATTGCTCATCCGGCACCCATTGTTGCACAAAGCTTAACTTGTCCATGTATTTCTCAATTACCTCATCAATTGACATTTGAGGTGTCATTCGCATTTCCAAAAACTCTATTTTGATTTTATTCAAGTCAAACACATTGCAGTACTGCTCACATACCTTACCATAAAACTGCTCCCAAGTGATCATTCGAACGTGTTCTGGAGGAACACTTGCTATTACCGAATCTCACCACACCATAGCCCTGTCTTTTAACAACCTACTAGCATAAGTCACCTTCAGTTCTGGTTCATACTGACAGGCCTCAAATGCCATTTCAACCTCTCGTAACCAATTGAGAGTCACAGATGGATAAGAACTTCCCAAGAACGGAGACGGTCCGCAATCTCTGAATTGTTTAAAGGTGCATCTTTTTGGTGGCTGGTATTGTTGTTGGAATGGTTGTTGTGGAAATTATTGGTGATATATGGATGGCTGAAATTGGTTCATCATCATTGGATTTGGGTGCTGGTAGTTAATCTGTGGTGGCGTGATGTACTGAGGGAATTGGTTATGTAATGGGTATTGGTACTGGTTAATTTACAGTACGGTGTGTGATTGAACAGTGGCAAAATCCGGAGGTGTAGCCTCATTACCCGACTGTCTAGCTAACTCAAGCTCATCAACCTTTTCCCGAGCTTCTTTAAGCTTACTGTAGTGACCCGAACTTTTCCATGATTATATATTAAATGAGAACTATATTTACATGATTAAATGTTTCCAACATGTTAAGCAATCAAACTTGTTAAGACTTGATTAATTGAAATAAGTTTATGTAGACAATTGACCACCCAAATTGACCGGCGATTCACGAACGTTAAAACTTGTAAAAACGACATGATGATGATGATGATATATATATATATATATATTTAACATGATATTATGATAAGTAAGTATCTCGTTAAGCATTTTAAAAATGAGTTATATACATAAAATGAGACTACTGAATTAAGAAACTCGAAACGATATATATAACGATTATCGTTATAACAACGTATTAATATATGTATCGTATTAAGATACTAATACACTATGTTTAACATGATAAAATGATTGTTAAATATATCATTAAGTGTATTAACAATGAACTACATATGTAAAACAAGACTACTAACTTGAGGTTTTCGAAACGAGTTATATATGTAACGATTATCGTTGTAATGATGTTTTAATATATATATATATATATATATATATATATATATATATATATATATATATATTGTATTAAGATATATTCATACACCATGTTATCACGTTAACATAACAATTTAACATCTCATTAAGTATAATAACAATGGATTAATTACATTTAACAAGATCGTTAACTTAAAGGTTTCGAAACAACACTTACAAGTAACGACTAACAATGACTTAACGACTCAGTTAAAATGAATATACATGTAGTGTATTAAGATGTATTAATACACTTTTGGAAGACTTCAAGACATATATCAAAACACCCATACTTAACAAAAATGGTTACAATTACATTTGCATTCATTTTCATCAACAATTCTACTCGTATTCATTCAGTATTCTTACTCGTATGATACGCAGCTTCTAGATGTATTTACTATTGGTATATACACTTCAATTATCAGCTCTTAGCAGCTTTAATGAGTCACCTAAATATGTGGGAACCATCATTTGGAAACTAGCATGAAATATCTAACAAAAATACAAACTAATGGAGCCTATATGGAGACTCCATGATCACGTCCACCATCACTCACACAAATACTTTCATTTTTCAATTTTCTTGAATCAAATTAATCTCTCTCAAGTTTTCTCTTAGTGTTCTAAGTGTTCTTCATCATCTTCATCAAAATCTATCTCAATCTAGTTCAAAAATCCTAACCTAGATCAACTTACAAAACAACTACTCAAGAACACATCAAGAACAATTCCAAGTTTGTTAACTTACTTCCAATCTTGCAAATCCATTTCAAGTGATCATCCAACCTCACTAAATCTTTGTTATTTACAGTAGGTTATCATCCTAAATCAAGTTAATATTCATATTCAAGCATTTATTCGGTTTCTATAACTATAACTATCTTAATTCGAGTAGAAATCTTACTTGAACTTATTTTCGTGTCATGATTCTACTTCAAGAACTTTCAAGCCATCCAAGATCCTTTGAAGCTCTAGATCATTTGTTGTCATTTCCAGTAGGTTTACCTACTATACTTGAGGTAGTGATGATGTTCATAACATCATTCAATTCATATATATATATATATATATATATATATATATATATATATATATATATATATATATATATATATATATATATATATATATATATATATATAACTATCTTATTCGAAGAATATAACTTGTAATCACTAGAACATAGTTTAGTTAATTCTAAATTTGTTTGCAAACAAAGTTAATCCTTCTAACTTAACTTTTAAAATCAACTAAACATATGTTTTATATTTATATTATATACTAACTTAATGATTTAAAACCTGGAAACACGAAGAACACCGTAAAACCGGACATACGCCGTCATAGTAAAACCGGAGACTGTTTTGGGTTGGATAATTAATAACTATGAAAATATTTGAATTGAAAGTTGTTCTTATGGGAAAATTATATTTCACATGAACATGAAACTATATCCAAAAATCTTGGTTAAACTCAAAGTAGAATATGTTTTTCAAAATGGTCATCTAGACGTCGTTCTTTCGACTAAAATGACTACTTCTTTCAAAAATGAGTTGTAACCTGTACTTCCGACTATAAACCTATACTTTTTCTATTTGGTTTCATAAAATTAAGTTCGATACGAAACCATCGCAATTTGATTCACTCAAAACGGATTTTTAACGAAGAAATTATGGGTAAAACAAAATTGGATAAATTTGTTTGTTTTAGCTACGTGAAATTTTGTAACAAATCTATACTAACTATATCTTAACTAACTTTCTTGTATTATACATGTCTTGATAGACCATAGACATGTATACAATGTTTTGACGTATCATATCGACATCATCTATATATATTATTTGGAATAACCGTAAGACACTATATGCGGTAATGCTCGAGTTAGCATATAATGGATCGAGGTTGATTCTAAAATAATATATATACCTTGAGTTGTGATCGAGTCTGAGACATGTATACACTGGGTCGTGGATTGATTCGAGATAATATGTATATATTGATTTATTTATGTACTACTAACAGTGGACTACTAATTGTGGACTACTAACGTTGGACTGCTAACTTAACAACTTAAATCGTTAACACGTAATAAAATATGATGTGGATATATTTCTATCATACTTTGATATATGTATATATATTTGTTATAGGTTCGTGAATCGACCCGTGGCCAAGTCTAATACTCGACGAATTGATAATCTTTGAAAGTGAGTTATAGTCCCACTTTTAATATCTAATATTTTTGGGATGAGAATACATGCAGTTTTATAAATGTTTTACAAAATAGACATAAGTAAATTAAAACTACATTCTATGTTGGATTATCGAACCGAATATGCCCCTTTTTAGCTTGGTAGCCTAAGAATTAGGGAAATGGCCCCTAATTGACGCGAATCCCAAAGATAGATCTATTTGGCCCAACAAGCCTCATCCAAGTTACGGATGCTTTAGTACTTCGATTTATCATATCCGATGAGAGTTCCGGAATGATGAGGATATTCTATATGCATCCTGTTAAGGTCGGTTACCATGTGTTCATCATATGAATGATTTTTATACAGATTGCTATATGCCTGTATGTTACTTATGAAAAATGAAATCTTATGGTCTATTATTATGATTTGATAAATATATAGGTTAAACCTATAACTCACCAACATTTTTGTTGACGTTTTAAGCATGTTTATTCTCAGGTGATTATTAAGAGCTTCCGCTATTGCGTGCTAGTTTAAAGACAAGATTTGGAGTCAGCATGTAACAACCCGACTCCGTTTCACCAAAACACGCCCTAAAAAAAATATTCTGGGACAGTACATCTGGACGGCATCCAGTTATCTGGACAACGTCCAGCTCTGAAGGACTAGACGGTGTCCAAGCCCTTGGGACGCGGTCCAAATGAACTAAAAGTTCCTGATCAGTTTTTCAAATTCACACGAGTGGAAAACCCGCTTCCCGACACATTTAGACGAAACAACATTCACAACACATCATATTAAGTAAAACTAAGAGATTTCCACGATGAAAATAAGTTTTACAACACCGGGCCTACAGTGACCCGTTTTACAAATAATATAGAGATTTCGACCCATTTATATCTTTAGACGGATTAGGACTCTACAACCTAACCCGATACCAAGAGCATAATCTCGAGGACTACCAAACCCCCAATCCGCATTAACATATCCAAAAGCTACCCCATCGAGCCCAAGCGCTCCTAAGCATCTAGTCTAACAACTAGTTAGCTTCAAAACACGATACCTGTAAAAAGGTAAACAACGAGAGGGGTAAGCATAAAGCGTAGTGAATGCAATAATTATACACATACATATATAACCTAGTTACTTGCAATCACTCACACAATTACTGCATAAACGCTAGCAATATAATTAGCATACCATCGCAAAGTATAACGCTAAATCTCCAATACGCAAGCTAGCACAAACAATAGAATATAACTCGAACAATATAATATGCTACACTACAACACATAACCATGGTTAACCAATCGTACTAGGAATGGTACTCGAATTTCCCATCGGTGTTCATAACAACCATTAGAGTACTTAACACGTCGTACACTAATCCCACGGGTGGCATCTTAACACATCGATGCTTCACCCCGGGTGGCGTCTTAACACGTCGACACTTCACCCGTGATAGTTCTTGGAGTCGCATCTTAACACGTCGATACTTCACTCCGAGTGGTGTCTTAACACGTCGACACTTCACTCATCAAATTACTAGGGGTGGCATCTTAACACGTCGATACTTCACCCCGGATGGCATCTTAACACGTCGACACTTCATCCGTTACTTTCTTGGAGTGACAATTAGCACATCGATACTTCACTCTGGGTGGCGTCTTAACACATCGACACTTTACCCCGGGTGGCGTCTTAACACATCGACACTTCACTCGTCACGTGAAATGTTGTGTCTTAGCACATCGACACTTCACATATCACGCTACAACAAATAAATACATTATATACCTACGCATATAATTATTCCACTCACTTTGGAATGCCCACACAAGTCATGTACAACATGATCTTCGTCCTCAAATCCGAGCAAGTAACCACCTATATCACACATAGGTACAATATACACAAATAAATAGCCATTCTCTAAAAGAGAACTCGACTTCAACACCCTTAACCAAGGGTTTATACCTACCTCCACAAACCGCCCTTTAGACAACTAAAGTGGACTTCACCAATTACCACTACGGGTGGTAATTTTGGCCCATCACACGAGTACAATTTAACCTAAATTATACTTGGCACCATTTAAACCAAACTAGTTTCATTACCAATTTTTGACCCATCAAAGTCAACCCATTTTGACATAAGTCCCAAAAACATCTTTAATCACTAACGGCTAGTGATTAACTTTCCAAAACACCAACTAACACCTAAATCAAGTATTTACTTACTTGATTTATCAAAACTTGACTTAAAACTTAATTTGACACCGAATCAAGCTTTCTTGACCCAAAATACCCATTTGACCCAAATTAGGGTACACACCCAAAATCAAGTCAACACACACCAAAATTACTAGTACACAACTATTCTAAGTTTAACTAACACATGCAAGATCCAAACTCACAATTTCATCAATCAAAACCCTAAGTCACCAATTCGGGTTTACTTACATGAATCTTACCCAAAAATCCTCAAATTTCACAATAAGTGGGTTATAACTCTAACTAGCACAAACTCTAACTCAAACAATAATCTTAACAATGAAATTCGGATTTAGAACTTACCAACACTACCACAACGTAGCCGTGAACGAGGTGAACAACATTAACACTCGCGACTCGACCCGATTCACCCTTCTTCTTCCCCAAACCAAGCTCTCTCTCTCTCTCTCTCTAAAATGGTCCCTCTCTCTCTAGGAATGGATGAGAGTGTTTGGGAAGGTGGAAATGGGGATAAGAATGAATTTGGATCAGTTTTGATGGCCCAAACGACCCCAAAGTGAAAAGATCCAGATACCCTCTTTTAAAAACTTCAAAATATCGTAGCTGGCCCGTCATGCCATTTGGACGGCGTCCAAAATGGCTGGACGGCGTCCCAATGAATTGAGACAGAAACTAAAACTTGTTTTTGTCGTAACTTTCAAACCGTAGCTCCGTTTTTGATGAATCAAATATCGTTGGAAACGTAATGAGATTTACTATCCAATGGTAAGGTTTTAGAACCTCAACTCCAACTTTATTTGGGATCCAAATATACGCTTACATGCCTCGTATTTCGAATGACGTTCGAAATAACGCGTAACTGAAAAACGGGGTGTTACAACTCTCCCCCACTTAAATTGGATCACGTCCTCGTGATCCGCACCAACACTAGAAGTTAAGCACTTCTTCCTCGAACATTTCCGCTTCCAACGCAAAGTCACACATGTAGTAATCACGCACCCGAATTCTCGCTTCGTGCACTGACTCAACATTTAACAACAATATCGAGTAATCAACCCTCGTGTCAAAACAACTGCAACCGTTTGCTCCTACGCCGAGTATCCGAACTCGTAATATACACTTCACAATCGTCTTAAAAGTAGAGCATTTCACCGACAACCATCGTCGTTGCGCCTTTCAATCCTACGAAACACAACCAAGCCCGACATCCATAACATCTTCCGTGAATTCTAAGATCTCACACACGCTAATAATCACTAGCGTGCACTACCGCAACAAGCGATATCTCACACACTCAACGTCCAGAATTTCCATTTAGGAAAATACGAAAAACACCACATATCCCTTCAGGTTCTCGCTACAACTCGCAAAAAGCTACATTCGTAACCATATCACTCAATCAATCGATCCGCATACGACCATCCATCACTGGATTAATCCGGGATGACAATAATACACCACGTGCTGAGCAAAACATCAACACTCGACGCAGGGTTCCTCCTCTAAACCTTACCACACAACCACACAAGACAGCTTCCTAGTACTAGCATGGAGACTAATCGTATACTAAAATCCCTTCAATGGCGAATTATCATCACGAAATTTCCGCAATTCGCCACATGACTCACAGAATATTTACCAACGTCGGGTGAACCTTCCTACCTAGACCGTCCGTTAAGGATGGCCTCGACATTTCAATGCAACCTACGGGTCACATCACTAGGGTACACACTCTCGTAAACAAACAACATCCGCGTGTCTCTACGGGAGATAGTCAGAACCGACACTCTCCGCCTCACAATCGTCCATAATGTGGAATGAGCCACTGACAATTTCTAAGATCACTTTTCCTGACAGGGAAAATACAGCATTCGCTACGATATCGAACTCGTTCCCATCCACTAATCCTATCCGGGTTTCATGACAACCCAGATTTTTCACTACGAGGGCACCCGCAATGACAGCTTCCTATTCTCACTTCCGTGGTCTCCAACTGCATACTTGGTCTCATACCACCCTTTGGTACCACACGACCACCTTACGTAAGAATCTTACACCACGCTCGATTTTAACATCCCAATCTCCACACATATCATTCCGGAATCGTAACTCACAATCGTAAATGCACGATCTCGAGTCGACATCACCAACCCGTCACTCTTCCTCGTTAGGAAATCCGAATTCCTGCTGAGGCCTAGCACGGTACACTCCGACACTTCGCTATACATAACACCACCAGAGCTTCCTCGGGCGGCAGTAAAAACTCCCCCACTAAGGATTCAGCTCCATATTTTCACCGCCAAGATGATAACATCCCGGGAAATTGTCGTTCCACGGAACACATGACCATTCTCATCGTTGGTCACATACTCCACATTACTCCAAATTCACTTCAAGCTCTCAGAGCCGACATCCACATTCACTTGGAATGTCATACACGCGACGATATCACACCTTCGTACCACAATTCATAGTCAACGGCCTTAATCGTTCGCAAAGCGAACTGCACCCAAGTCCCACATACGCCTCTAAGCCTAGGCATATGCCACTCCGCTTAATCATTCGTGCATCACAGTCGAGATCACCCGACCTTCCACTCAATGAACCTTTATCAACAATGGCTCACTCTCATGATGAAGAGTGACCAATCCGACACGATAATTGCGTCGACCGCAATATCAACAATTCATCGAAATCTTCTGCCTAACCGAAGATTAAGTACATCACCGGCTCACCGGTCATCTTTACCCATCCATCACTTAAGAGCAACAAGATTCACTCATCCGTCACTTCATAAGAAGTATTCATCACAATGCTCTTAAACTTCAACTTTCGCAACCGTCGAATTACTATCACCCGTCGATCACTATTATAATCTCCGATGCTTCCAAGGATATTTCACGGGCACCCTAAGCACAAAGTGATCACACCACTACTGAAGTTGAACATTACACTAGCAGGTATAAAAAGACACCTGACGCAGTGTCATGCAGACTCCCACCACAATCAATCGAATTTTTGAAAATCGATCTTAAGGTTCCATACACCCATCTCTCTATAATAATGACCCGAAGTCATACTTACCCGACAACCTTACGGTTTATTGTCTTATCAAAAGTCCCAAGAGATCACACGCTACCCGCAATTTCCACAAGGCCAAACGATATGGCCTAATGAGGCCCTTCATCTAACACTAAGGAGATGCTCGGGAACATCAAGTCTTACACCCTTCTACATCTCGATAAAACCACTACTACAAGGGATATTCCATTAGGAATGTTACCTTATAATCCACAACAGCTAATGAAATCATCGTTATACAGGTCCCACTCCCATGAGTTTAACGACCCGAAGACTCCTCGATTCGCCAAATCCAAGGCGACTCACAACTAGAAACCTAACACGATTCTCTAACCACACACTCTACCGAGTGTAAATCAAACTATAATCATTAGACTTGTCGCATGCCATTACGGAATTCAAGTCCTCGTCGCACACACGCAAGTGTAAATCGGTCATCCTAGTTACGATGGGTAACTAAAACCAATAACAATCTCAACAGTGCACCCACTACTTAGGGTGACTAAACACGCACCAAACTCGTGAGTTGGCTCGCTCACTTAACTAACCGAATCCATCGTACACTTCCCGACTCACAAAGAACCTGATGTGATAACAAGCACATCACTCGAGACTACTATATCCTAGGAACTAATAAAAGATTCCTAATTCGTCCCGTTCTACCCCAACCATGCCACGTTTCCTCCGTTCGGTACTTGTCATGTTATGCTTAGTGTCAAGATACACGGTTGTAATAATGGTGATTAGTCACTATTACAATTGCGTACCTTACCATTTTCGCATGGTCACACAAAGTACTTTACCCGGACTGACGCGACATTCACTCAAAATAACACGCGATAACTCCTAGTACCCGAATGACCAAAGTCCTTACCATGAACTTGATCACTCAGACCGCCAAACATGCGAATCTATCCAATAGATTCGTCCCTAGGACACCGCACCAATAGATACCTGTATATACACATATATACAATATAATAATAGATATACACAAGTACACCGCCACTACAAATCAACCTACAACCTAGGCGACTATCACTAAAACAACGTCCAAGTTCGCCTACTTACATTAGGCACTAGCAATCTAAGGCACTAATTTACTCACGAAATAAGGCCCCACATTATCCTGCATTGGACAAACACAAGTCCTAGTTAGTCACCTACTCTAAGGCACTAACAAATCTCAATCCGACCCGTATTCCTACAAGTCCCGCAAATAACTCACAACCGCCAATAAGTCTAAGACTAGGCACCTATTCCATGGTCACCTAATTCCCTTAGACTATGCTCTGATACCACTTGTTACAACCCGACTCCGTTTTACCAAAAACACGCCCTAAAAAAAAAAAATTCTTGGACAGTACATCTGGACGGCGTCCAGTTATCTGGACGGCGTCCAGCTCTGAAGGACTGGACGAAGTCCAAGCCCTTGGGACGACGTCCAAATGAACTAAAAGTTCCTTATCAGTTTTTCAAATTCACACGAGCGGAAAACCCGCTTCCCGACACTTTTAGACGAAACAACATTCACAACAAATCATATTAAGTAAAACTAAGAGATTTCCACGATGAAAATAAGTTTTACAACACCGGGTCCACAGTGTCCCGTTTTACAAATAATATAGCGATTTCGACCCATTTATATCTTTAGACGAATTAGGACTCTACAACCAAACCCGATACCAAGAGCATAATCCCGAGGACTACCAAAACCCCAATCCGCATTAACATATCCAAAAGCTACCCCATCGAGCCCAAGCGCTCCTAAGCATCTAGTCTAACAAATAGTTAGCTTCAAAACATGATACCTGTAAAAAGGTAAACAACGAGAGGGGTAAGCATAAAGCTTAGTGAATGCAATAATTATACATATACATATATAACCTACTTACTTGCAATCACTCACACAATTACCGCATAAACACTAGCAATATAATTAGCAAACCATCGCAAAGTATAACGCTAAATCTCCAATACGCAAGCTAGCACAAACAATAGCATATAACTCGAACAATATAATATGCTACACTACAACACATAACCATGGTTAACCAATCGTACTAGGAATGGTACTCGAATTTCCCATCGGTGTTCATAACAACCATTAGAGTACTTAACACGTCGTACACTAATCCCACGGGTGGCATCTTAACACATCGATGCTTCACTCCGGGTGGCGTCTTAACACGTCGACACTTCACCCGTGATAGTTCTTGGAGTGGCATCTTAACACGTCGATACTTCACTCCGAGTGGTGTCTTAACACTTCGACACTTCACTCATCAACTTACTTGGGGTAGCATCTTAACACGTCGATACTTCACCCCGGATGGCGTCTTAACACGTCGACACTTCATCCGTTACTTTCTTGGAGTGGCAATTAGCACATCGATACTTCACTCCGGGTGGCGTCTTAACACATCGACACTTCACCCCGGGTGGCATCTTAACACATCGACACTTCACCCGTCATATTACTTTGAGTGGTGTCTTAGCATATCGACACTTCACTCATCACGTGAAATGTGGTGTCTTAGCACATCGACACTTCACATCTCACGCTACAACAAATAAATACATTATATACCTACGCATATAATTATTCCACTCACCTTGGAATGCCCACACAAGTCATGTACAACATGATCTTCGTCCTTAAATCCGAGCAAGTAACCACCTATATCACACATAGGTACAATATACACAAACAAATAGCCATTCTCTAAAAGAGAACTCGACTCCAACACCCTTAACCATGGGTTTATACCTACCTCCACAAATCGCCCATTTAGACAACTAAAGTGGACTTCACCAATTACCACTACGGGTGGTAATTTTGGCCCATCACACGAGTACAATTTAACCTAACTTATAATTGGCACCATTTAAACCAAACTAGTGTCATTACCAATTTTTGACCCATCAAAGTCAACCCATTTTGACATAATTCTCAAAAACATCTTTAATCACTAACGGCTAGTGATTAACTTTTCAAAACACCAACTAACACCTAAATCAAGTATTTACTTACTTGATTTACCAAAACTTGACTCAAAACTTAATTTGACACCGAATCAAGCTTACTTGACCCAAAATACCCATTTGACCCAAATTAGGGTATACACCCAAAATCAAGTCAACACACACCAAAATCACTAGTACACAAGTGTTCTAAGTTTAACCAACACATGCAAGATCCAAACTCACAATTTCATCAATCAAAACCCTAAGTCACCAATTCGGGTTTACTTACATGAATCTTACCCAAAAATCCCCAAATTTCACAATAAGTGGGTTATAACTCTAACTAGCACAAACTCGAACTCAAACAATAATCTTAACAATGAAATTCAAATTTAGAACTTACCAACACTACCACAACGTAGCCGTGAACGAGGTGAACAACATTAACACTCGCGACTCGACCCGATTCACCCTTCTTCTTCCCCAAACCAAGCTCTCTCTCTCTAAAATGGTCCCTCTCTCTCTAGGAATGGATGAGAGTGTTTGGGAAGGTGGAAATGGGGATAAGAATGAATTTGGATCATTTTTGATGGCCCAAATGACCCCCAAGTGAAAAGACCCAAATACCCTCTTTTAAAAACTTCAAAATATCACAGCTGACCCATCAGGCCATTTGGACAGCGTCCAAAATGGCTGGATAGCGTCCTAATGAACTGAGACAGAAATTGGAACTTGTTTTGGTCATAACTTTCAAACCGTAGCTCCGTTTTTGATGAATCAAATATCGTTGAAAACGTAATGAGATTTACTATCCAATGGTAAGGTTTTAGAACCTCAACTCCAACTTTATTTGGGATCCAAATATACGCTTACATGTCTTGTATTTCGAATGACGTTCGAAATAACGCGTAACTGAAAAACGGGGTGTTACACATCATGCTTGTAATATATTGTTTAAAAACTGCATTCAGATACTTAAATCATGGTGTAATATTATTGTAAACCATTATGTAATGGTCGTGTGTAAACGCTATATTTTAGATTATCATTACTTGCTAATCTACGAAATACTTTTTAAACCTTTATCGATAAAATAAAGCTTATGGTTGTTTTAAAATCGAATGCAGTCTTTGAAAAATGTCTCATATAGAGATCAAAACCTCGCAACAAAACCAATTAATATGAAACGTTTATAATCGATATGAACGGGACATTTCAGTTGGTATTCGAGCGTTGGTCTTAGAGAACCAGAAAATTTGCATTAGTGTGTCTAACTGAGTTTGTTAGGATGCATTAGTGAGTCTAGACTTCGACCGTAACGATTGCTTAACACTTTTGTTGGAAACTATATATTTTTACATGTAAATATTATGTGATATATTACTGATGTGTTAGTTAATGTGTGATTGATGTCGACTTCCAGTACCAATCCCATCGACTCACCAAATAACAATGAAGAGTCGAATATATTTTTGGAAGATTCACAAATTCCTGAAGAGGAACTGGAAGAAGAGGAACCGGAAGAAGAGGAACCGGAAGAAGAAGAAGATCCGGGGGAGGAAATATTAAAAACTACAGAAAAATGGTTAAATAAAAGAAAATCATCAATTAATGGACCGAAGTTAAAAATGGTTTGTGGTGTCTCCGCTGAGGAGGAAAAATATTGGGAAGATTACCAATTTTCTGATGAATCGGATCCCGACGAGGATTTCGATGATGTAATAGAAATTACCCCAGCCTAATTTAATACATCAAAAGAAAACAATAAGGGAAAAGCTAACAAAATAGAGAAACCCGATTCTAAATCTGATGAACTCTATGTTAACATGAAATACCCTGATGGGATATACCGTAAATACCCGTATTTCTTAAATTTTAACTATAACCCGAGAACATCTAAGCCACCAGGTTTTTCTAGACCATTTGTGAAAAGGACAGCTCGTATTAGAGGAGCACCATTTATCCCTAGGAAATTAGCAAAACGAACCGAGTTCGACGAGGAAGAAACAAGTGAGTCGGAATAAAGAGTTGTAATCATATTGTGTAATATATATATTGTAGTGTGCTTGTACTTTTATGTTATATGAAAAATTTCTTGTATTGGTTGTTACTTATCTTTTACGAATCTAATCTTCGTCTATTTTACAGTATAAAAACACAAAATGGACGTTAAGGATAGATAATCGAATATTTTAGAAGACCTACCAGGGGATATGATTGATGAAATCTTGTCTAGAGTTGGTCAGGATTCATCGGCTCAATTATTTATGGTAGGATTAGTTTGTAGGACATTTGAAAGACGTTCCAGGTATGCCTTGGTTTATAAAAGGCTTTCCTTCGATAGATGGTGTATCTCACATTGGGGAAACCTTAAGTTACGACGTGTTTTCTTTAAGGCTTTGGGTGCGGGAAACCCTAATGCAATTTTTCGCTACGGGTTGAGAGCCTATTTTGACTCCACATATCCCAACATAGGACTTCGTTCTTTAGAAAGAACTTCAAACATGTAACTTAAAGAAGCATGTTATGTTTATGGGTTAGTGATGTTCGCTTCTCACCAAATTGAGAAAAAGAGCATCGGATTGCAACTTCTAAATAAAACATTCCCACAAGTGACGAATTCAGTAGTTGGGGTGAGATAAAGTTTTTAGATTGTTACGGGGCTGTTGGGCTTTACGTAACCCCCGTCCTTTTAACGACATTACAACATGTTATCTTGCCAACGACCACAACGGTTATTTTCCACAAGACCATGGATGGAAAATAGTATTAGTAAAACCCGAATGCATGACTTGTTTTGGTCCTATGAATTATCTGTCTTTATTGTCTTTGCTGAACAACTTGCGCTTAACTAGAATTGTCTTCACAACTGCCTTGTATCAATGTTATTGTGTACTATATTTCATGCTATAAGTAAAATAGCGGTATTGTACGTTTGTAAAATATTGTATAAAAGCTTGAAAGCGAAATATTATTGTAATCAGTTTTTCATATAGAATTGTAGTAGCTGAATTGTATATTAGCTATTAAGTATGAACCTAACGGGTAGGTACTACCCGAATTAAAAATTATAAAACGCTAATATGAAGAAAAAGGTTTTATAAATAAGTTCATATTATGCTACGAAATACTATTGACTACTCTTTATATTCTATATGATTAACTTAATTCTTTTGGCTATTTTTGAAGAAAATGACACCGACTACTCATCAGAACTTGAACATGATTGAGGAAGACTTCTGTGTTTTCCTTGCAGCAAACATAGCCGCAGTACAGGCTGCAATGAAAAACAACAATAACTCTGAATCTAGCAATGGAACTAATTCCACAAGAAATCATGTATGATGCTTCTACAAGGAATTCACTGCCTGTAAACCTCTGGAATTTGATGGAACCGAAGGGCTAATCGGATTGAAATGATGGACCGAGAAGGTCGAATCGGTGTTTGCCATAAGTAAATGTACTGAAGAAGATAGAGTAAAGTACGCTACGCATACCTTCACAGGTACGACGTTAACATGGTGGAACACCTATCTCGAGCAGGTGGGACAAGATGCTACTTACGCACTACCGTGGTTAGCATTCAAACACATGATGAATGAGCAGTACCATCCCCGAAACGAGGTCAATAAGCTCAAAGTAGAGTTTAGAGAATTAAGAATGCATGGGTTCGATATTACCACGTATGAATGACAATTCACAGAGTTGTACCTATTATGTCCAATAGTATTCGAAGATGAAGAAGAGCAGATCGACGCGTTTGTAAAAGGGTTACCAGAAAGGATTCAGGAGGATGTGAGTTCAAACGAGCCCACCTCCATATAAAAAGGCAAGTTGAATGGCTCACAAACTCATAAACCAGATTGAGGGAAGAATTAAAGAGCAGGCGGCCGAGGAGGCCAAAATGAAGCAAGTCAAGAGAAAGTGGGAAGGAAATAGTGACAAGGGTCACCAATCCAACAACAACAACAATCGTTAAAATAACCACAACAACCGCAACATTAACCGCAACAACAATCGCAATCCAAACAACAACTACAATAACCCCCATAACAACTACAACAAACGTCCCAACAACAACAATCGCAACAACAACATTTCAATAACAACAATGGCAACAAAAATAAGAAAATAACGTGCCAAAGGTGTGAAGGATACCATCCGACTACTTACTGTTCGTCATTATGTACCAAATGTAATAGAAAGGGTCATGGTGCAATGAAGTGTGAAGCTTACGGACCAGTGGTTAAAGGAACAAATAATGCCCACATTACTTGTTTCGAATGCGGGAAGAAGGGCCACTACAAAACTATGTGCCCAAATCAGGAAAATAATAATGGGCAAAACCGTGGAAGAGTCTTCAACATTAATGCGGTAGAAGCGCAGGAAGACCCGGAGCTTGTTACGGGTACGTTTCTTATTGAAGATAAACCTGCTTATGTTTTATTTGATTCGGGTGCGGATAGAAGCTATATGAGTAGAGATTTTTGTGCCAAATTAAATTGTCCATTGACGCCTTTGGATAATAAATTTTTACTCGAATTAGCAAATAGTAAGTTAATTACAGCAGATAAAATATGTCAGAATCGAGAAATTAAACTAGTTGGTGAAGCGTTTAAGATTAATTTGATACCAGTAGAGTTAGGGAGTTTTTATGTGATAATTGGCATGGACTGGTTGAAAGAGGTGAAAGCAGAGATCGTTTGTTACAAAAATGCGATTCACATTATGCGCGAAAAGAGAAAAACCCTGAATGGTGTACGGAGAAAAGAGTAACGCGAAGCTAAATCTCATTAGTAATTTGAAGGCGCAAAAGCTAATAAGAAAAGGTTGCTATGCCATTCTAGCACACGTCGAAAAAGTACAGACTGAAGAAAAGAACATCAATAATGTTTCCGTCTCAAAAGAATTTCTTGATGTATTTCCGAAAGAATTATCGGGACTACCTCCACACCGATCCGTTGAATTTCAAATAGATCTTGTACCAGAAGCTACACCAATAGCTCATGCTCCTTACAGACTCACACCTAGCTAGATGAAGGAATTACAAAGTCAATTACAAGAACTTTTAGAGCGTGGTTTCATTCGAGCAAGCACATCACCGAGGGGAGCTCCTGTTTTATTTGTCAAAAAGAAAGATGGTACATTCAGGTTGTGTATCGACTACAGAGAGTTGAACAAACTTACCATCAATAACCGTTATCCAATACCGAGAATTGACGACTTATTTGATCAACTACAAGGTTCGTCAGTTTATTCAAAGATTGATTTACGTTCCTGGTATCATCAAATGCGGGTGAAGGAGGATGATATATCGAAGACTGCATTTAGAACGCGTTACGGTCATTATGAGTTTATGGTTATGCCGTTCGGATTGACTAACGCACTAGCTGTATTCATGGACCTCATGAACTGAGTGTGTGGACCATATCTTGACAAGTTTATCATTGTTTTCATCGATGACATACTTATTTACTCAAAGAATGATCAAGAGCATGGGGAACATTTGAGAAAAGTGCTAGAATTGTTGAGGAAAGAAAAACTGTACGCTAAATTTTCAAAGTGTGCATTTTGGTTAAAAGAAGTTCAATTCCTCGGACACGTAGTGAACAAAGAAGGTATTCAGGTTGATCCGTCAAAGATTGAAACCGTTAAAACTGGGAAACCCCGAAAACTCCGAAGCATATACGCCAATTTTTAGAATTTGCTGGTTACTACAGAAGATTCATCCAAGATTTTTCCAAAATAGCAAACCCTTGACTGCATTAACGCATAAAGGGAATAAATTTGAATGGAAGGATGAACAAGAGAAAGCGTTTCAGTTATTGAAGAAAAAGTTAACTACGACACCTATATTGTCATTGCATGAAGGGAATAATGATTTTGTGATTCATTGTGATTCCTCAAAGCAAGGCCTCGGTTGTGTATTAATGTAACAAACAAAGGTAATTGCTTATACGTCCAGACAATTGAAGATTCACTAGCAAAATTATATGACTCATGATTTGGAGTTGGGCGCTGTTGTTTTTGCATTAAAGACGTGGAGGCACTACTTATATGGGGTCAAAAGTATCATATATACAGACCACAAAAGTCTCCAACACATATTTGATCAAAAACAACTGAACATGAGACAACGTAGGTAGATTGAGCTGTTAAATGATTTACGAATTTGAGATTCGTTACCACCCAGGAAAGGCAAATATGGTAGCCGACGCCTTAAGTAGAAAAGACAGGGAACCTGTTCGAGTAAAAGCTATGAATATAATTATTCATACTAACCTTACTACTCGAATAAAAGAGGCGCAACAAGGAGTTTTGAAAGAAGGGAATTTAAAGAATGAAATACCCAAAGGATCAGAGAAACATCTTAATATTCGGGAAGACGGAACCCGGTATAGGGCTGAAAGAATTTGGGTACCAAACTTTAGAGATGTGAGAGAAATGGTACTTAGGGAAACACATAAAATCAGATATTCAATACATCCCAGAGCGGGAAAGATGTACCAAGATCTCAAGAAACACTTTTGGTGGCCGGGTATGAAAGCCGATGTTGCCACATATGTAGGGGAATGTTTAACTTGTTCTAAAGTCTGAACATCAGAAACCATCAGGTTTACTTCAACAACCTGAAATTCCGAAATGAAAATGGGAAAACATTACCATGGATTTCATTACTAAATTGCCAAGGACTGCAAGTGGTTATGATACTATTTGGGTAATAGTCGATCGTCTCACCAAATCAGCACACTTTCTGCCAATGAGAGAAGATGATAAAATGGAGAAGTTAGCACGATTATACTTGAAGGAAGTCGTCTCCAGACATGGAATACCAATCTCTATTATCTCTTATAGGGATGGCAGATTTGTCTCAAGGTTTTGGCAGACGTTACAACAAGCGTTGGGGACTCGTCTAGACATGAGTACTGCCTATCATCCACAAACTGATGGGTAAAGTGAAAGGACGATATAGACACTTGAAGACATGCTACGAGCATGTGTTATTGATTTTGGGAATAGTTGGGATCGACATCTACCATTAGCAGAATTTTCCTACAACAATAGTTACCACTCGAGTATTGAGGCGGCACCGTTCGAAGCACTTTACGGTAGAAAGTGCAGGTCTCCTATTTGTTGGAGCGA
Source organism: Rutidosis leptorrhynchoides (assembly GCF_046630445.1). Taxonomy (NCBI): domain Eukaryota; kingdom Viridiplantae; phylum Streptophyta; class Magnoliopsida; order Asterales; family Asteraceae; genus Rutidosis; species Rutidosis leptorrhynchoides. Next base: position 164,735,684 of record NC_092338.1, on the reverse strand, counting down.
GGTGGGGGATAGACAAATTACGGGTCCAGAAATTATCCAAGAAACTACCGAGAAAATCATTCAAATTCAACAACGGTTGAAAACCGCCCAGAATCGGCAAAAGAGCTACGCAGACATTAGAAGAAAAGATTTAGAATTTGAAATTGGTGACATGGTCATGCTTAAGGTATCACCTTAGAAAGGCATTGTTCATTTTGGAAAATGGGGAAAACTAAACCCGAGATACATTGGGCCAAATAAGATTATTGATCGTGTTGGACCAGTAGCTTATCGACTTGAATTACCGCAACAATTAGCCGGTGTACATAATACATTTCACGTCTCGAATCTGAAGAAATGCTTAGCCAAATAAGATCTCATAATTCCTTTAGACAAATTAAGATCAACGAAAAACTACAATTCGTTGAAGAACCCGTCGAAATAATAGATCGTGAGGTTAAAGGACTCAAGCAAAATAAAATACCAATCGTTAAAGTCCGATGGAATGCTCGTAGAGGAATCGAGTTCACCTGGGAACGTGAAGATCAGATGAAACAGAAATACCCGCACTTATTTCCAGATGATGCGTCAACAACTCCAACTGCTTAAAATTTCGGGACGAAATTAATTTAAAGGGTAGGTACTGTAGTGACCCGAATTTTCCATGATTATATATTAAATGAGAACTATATTTACATGATTAAATGTTTCCAACATGTTAAGCAATCAAACTTGTTAAGACTTGATTAATTGAAATAAGTTTATGTAGACAATTGACCACCTAAATTGACCGGCGATTCACGAACGTTAAAACTTGTAAAAATGACATGATGATGATGATGATATATATATATATATATATATATATATATATATATATATATATATATATATATATATATATATATATATATATATATATATATATATATATATATATATATATATATTTAACTAAGCATTTTAACAATGAGTTATATACATAAAATGAGACTACTGAATTAAGAAACTCGAAACGATATATATATAACGATTATCATTATAACAACGTATTAATAAATACATATGTATCATAATAAGTTACTAATACACATGTTTAACATGATAAAATGATTGTTAAATATATCATTAAGTGTATTAATAATGAACTACATATGTAAAACAAGACTACTAACTTGAGGTTTTCGATACGAGTTATATATGTAACGATTATCGTTGTAATGACGTTTTAATATATATATATATATATATATATATATATATATATATATATATATATATATATATATATATATATATATATATATATATATATATATATATATATATATATATATCGTATTAAGATATATTCATACACCATGTTATCATGTTAACCATAACAATTTAACATCTCATTAAATATAATAACAATGGATTAATTACATTAAACAAGATCGTTAACTTAAAGGTTTCGAAACAACACTTACAAGTAATGACTAACAATGACTTAACGACTCAGTTAAAATGTATATACATGTAGTGTATTAAGATGTATTAATACACTTTTGAAAGACTTCAAGACATATATCAAAACACTCATACTTAACAAATATGGTTACAATTACATTTGCATTCATTTTCATCAACAATTCTACTCATATTCATTCAGTATTCGTACTCGTATGATACGTAGCTTCTAGATGTATTTACTATTGGTATATATACTTCAATTATCAGCTCTTAACAGCCTTAATGAGTTACCTAAACATGTGGGAATCATCATTTGGAAACTAGCATGAAATATCTAACAAAAATACAAACTAATGGAGCCTATATGGAGACTCCATGATCACGTCCACCATCACTCACACAAACACTTTCATTTTTCAATTTTCTTGAATCATATTAATCTCTCTCAAGTTTTCTCTTGGTGTTATAAGTGTTCTTCATCATCTTCATCAAAATCTAGCTCAATCTAGTTCAAAAATCCTAACCTAGATCAACTTACAAAACAACTACTCAAGAACACATCAAAAACACTTCCAAGTTTGGTAACTTACTTCCAATCTTGCAAATCCATTTCAAGTGATCATCCAACCTCACTAAATCTTTGTTATTTATAGTAGGTTATCATCCCAAATCAAGGTAATATTCATATTCAAGCTTTGATTCAGTTTCTATAACTATAACTATCTTAATTCGAGTAGAAATCTTACTTGAACTTGTTTTCGTGTCTTGATTCTACTTCAAGAACTTTCAAGCCATCCAAGATCCTTTAAAGCTCAAGATCATTTCTTGTCATTTCCACTAGGCTTACCTACTATACTTGAGGTAGTGATGATGTTCATAACATCATTCAATTCATATATATATAACTATCTTATTCGAAGAATATAACTTGTAATCACTAGAACATAGTTTAGTTAATTCTAAACTTTTTTCTCAAACAAAGTTAATCCTTCTAACTTAACTTTTAAAATTAACTAAACATATGTTTTATATCTATATGATACGCTAACTTAATGATTTAAAACCTGGAAACACGAAGAACACCGTAAAACTGGACATACGCCGTCATAGTAAAATCGGAGGCTGTTTTGGGTTGGATAATTAAAAACTATGAAAATCTTTAAATTGAAAGTTGTTCTTCTGGGAAAATGATATTTCACATGAACATGAAACTATATCCAAATATCTTGGTTAAACTCAAAGTAGAAATATGTTTTTCAAAATGGTCATCTAGACGTCGTTCTTTCGACTGAAATGACTACCCTTTTCAAAAATGACTTGTAACCTGTACTTCTGACTATAAACCTATACTTTTTATGTTTGATTTCATAAAGTTAAGTTCGATATGAAACCAAAGAAATTTGATTCACTCCAAACGGATTTTTAACGAAGAAATTATGGGTAAAACAAAATTGGATAAATTTGTTTGTTTTAGCTACGTGAAATTTTGTAACAAATCTATACTAACTATCTCTCAACAAAATTTCTTGTATTATACATGTATTGATAGACCATAGACACGTATACAATGTTTTGACATATTATATCGACATCATCTATATATATTATTTGGAATAACCGTAAGACACTATATGCGGTAATGCTCGAGTTAGCATATAATGAGTCGAGGTTGATTCTAAAATAATATATATACCTTGAGTTGTGATCGAGTCTGAGACATGTGTACACTGGGTTGTGGATTGATTCGAGATAATATGCATATATTGATTTATTTATGTACTACTAACTGTGGACTACTAATTGTGGACTACTAACGTTAGAATGCTAACTTAACAACTTAAATCGTTAACACGTAATAAAATATGATGTGGATATATTTCTATCATACTTTGATATATGAATATATATTTGGTATAGGTTTGTGAATTGACCAGTGGCCAAGTCTAATACTCGACGAATTAATAATATGTGAAAATGAGTTATAGTCCCACTTTTAATATCTAATATTTTTGGGATGAGAATACATGCAGTTTTATAAATGTTTTACAAAATAGACACAAGTAATCGAAACTACATTCTATGTTGGATTATCGAACCGAATATGCCCCTTTTTAGCTTGGTAGCCTAAGAATTAGGGAAATGCCCCCTAATTGACGCGAATCCTAAAGATAGATCTATTTGGCCCAACAAGCCTCATCCGAGTTACGGATGCTTTAGTACTTCGTTTTATCATATCCGATGAGAGTCCCAGAATGATAGGGATATTCTATATGCATCATGTTAAGGTCGGTTATCAGGTGTTCATCATATGAATGATTTTTATACAGATTGCTATATGCCTGTATGTTACTTATGAAAAATGAAATCTTGTGGTCTATTATTACGATTTGATAAATATATAGGTTAAACCTATAACTCACCAACATTTTTGTTGACGTTTTTAGCATGTTTATTCTCAAGTGATTATTAAGAGCTTCCGCTGTTGTGTGCTAGTTTAAAGACAAGATTTGGAGTCAGCATGCTTGTAATATATTATTTAAAAACTGCATTCGGAGACTTAAATCATGGTGTAATATTATTGTAAACCATTATGTAATGGTCGTGTGTAAACGCTATATTTTAGATTATCATTACTTGATAATCTACGAAATACTTTTTAAACCTTTATCGATAAAATAAAGGTTATGGTTGTTTTAAAATCGAATGCAGTCTTTGAAAAACGTCTCATATAGAGGTCAAAACCTCGCAACGAAACCAATTAATATGAAACGTTTATAATCGATATGGACGGGACATTTCACTTACTTTCAAGTTCGTGCACATAATCAGCCTGGTAAACTTCCACCACATCCTCCTCATCTGGAGCACTGAACATTCCGGGTTGGATCGGGTTTGTAGCATTCGCATCCCTGTTATCTGCCATTTGTGCTACAAAATACTCGCACAAAAGCTTAGTGGATAACTGTTAGTTTACTAAACACTAACATGCACCATATTCTACATTCACTTAGCCCCACCCCACGGACATGTTTGACTTAACTCGAGGTTTAGGAACAAATACGTGCACGTACTTGCTGCTAAACCACGCTCTGATACCAACTTGTAACACCCTGATTTTTTTTAGACACAGCGAAAGTACTTGTAATTACCAAAATAACCTTAATTACTCTTTACAAACCATAGTTAAGAAATTCACTTAATTAACATTCAATACAACTTCTCAAAACATCGGTGTTACATGAAAAATAGTACAAAATAGAAAACATCAGAGTTCAGCGTATAGTCAAACATGTCTTCTAACCTGTCCACAACACCCGTTTTAAGCAGCAGTACCTAAATCTGCAATGGGTGGAAATGTGGGGGCTCTTGAAACAACGGCTAAGTGAATGAATACTATCTAACTGACCAAGCATAAGAAACTGAACTTGCAAGGGTCACATATATGCTAATGTCCTGAACTAGCATAAAACAACAACTGACAATATGAGGATCGGCGGCTTGTACGAGCACACGACTTAGCTGATCAGGCTACAATCTACCGATAGTCCGCTTTACTGAATCCACTGCATAACCGTCTAGAGACAACACATGCATTCTTCTATGCTATACTGAACAATCAGTGACATCAAGACCCGACCAGGCTAGCACGGTCGATCTCACACAAACCCTACCTTGCTGCCTGGTTGGGTTACCAACCTTGCCGCCTCGGTTGATGTCCAACTAACAGTGCGCACATTAGATTACAGATAATCAATCATGCAATCGTTCTAACTAACATGACAATATCTAACTACACATGGTATTCATACAGAGTATAAACATAATAATAAAGAGTCTGAATAAGTAGCGTGTCAGCTACTTAATACTCTATCTGGAGATAGACCCACTCACTGAATATCAGCAACTAGCTCATATAATCTATCACTAAGTGGCTTCCTTATCCTTATCACCTGAACATAAGGCAAATAAAGTTAGTTTCTATCTGTTAACACAAAACAGCACAGTACAGTAAATCAGTATCAAAAGAAAAGCGCCGCTAAAAGTCTACTTAACACTTGTACATTTTTAGAATTTACATCCTGATAATCATAAGTCACGTGGACAACATAACGGCTAGAATACAGCCAGATTAAACAACACTGCAGTTCTGATCTACACCTGTACGGTTGCACATGCACGGTTGCAAGTCCATCCGTACGGTTGCATCGTGCATCCGTACGGTTGCACACTCATTGCCCGGTTGCACCACAACCACTGCATCCGTACGATTGCATGTGTACTCGTACGGTTGCACCATGTACCCGTGCGGTTGCAGGCTGCAATCGTACGGTTGTGTTCTTTGTGCAGCAGCAAAAACTGACGGGTTTCGCATCAAAATCACCCAAATCTCAATCTTAGACCTATTTTTTGACCTCAAAACCGCTTATAACTTGTACACAAAATATTTAGAAGTATAAACCCACAAGTTTTGAGCCAAAACAACAACAAATTTAAGCATTAAGACACCAAAATCACATTTATCAAAAACCTAGTTTCAAACCCAATTAAAACACTGATTTGAACATGAAAACATACAATTCTTACCTTGATAGACTCACAATGACACAAGGGAAACGATTTCATACACAATTTAAGCTCCAAATCAAGATATAAAGATTAGGGTTTTCAAGTGGTGAAAGTGTTAGGTACGGGGTGATTTAGAAGATTCAAGAAAATGATAGAAATAGTTGGTATATTGCTTATATACTAGTGTTAAATACAATACCCCATCACACACGGGTATTTACCAGTTATGTGATAACTTTCGTACTTAATTTGACTGGCCTAACGGAGTCCAAATTAAATAAACGAACCTGTTCTGTGACCCTTGTCACAAACTGGTCTTAATCAAATAATAAAATAACACTAAACATTTTATTAAAATAAAAGCATAAATAACCACACAATCATGCCTAAGGGCAAAAAGGTCATCTTACATCTAGGCCCGATCTGAGGATGTGTTACACTTCTCGCGAAAGGTATAGAGATTGACTCGGTAGTTTTTCTGGTTTTCAATAATGGGGTTAAGTCCCCGGATCATTTATTTTTCTGGTGAGAGATGGCTATAAATCTTTAGTACAAGGTGCGGGTTTGGTTCGATGGTGTTCTATTGATGATAAGATTGGACTTGGTCAACAAGTCATCTTGGAGAGCAAGCTAAATTATTTGTAGATTTCATTCCATGTATATGTAATTCTAATGCTTATAAATACGTGCATTGTAACCCTAAAAGGGTGTAAAAATATTTATTTTATGGTATCAGCTATCTCGTTCCTTTTCTTCCCTTTTTCTTTGTCGTAAACCCTTCTGTCCATCGACTACCTATGGCTGCAACAACCTCAAACTTAAACGATGGTTCTCTTTCTCTCAATACCATCTTACACATGCTCACTATCAAACTCAATTCTACTAATTATCTCTTATGGCGTCATCAACTTACCCCTCTTCTTGCATACCAAAACCTCACCGGTTATGTTGAGGGAACTACAAAACCGCCACCTGTGATGACCTGGAAAATTTCGACTAATTTTGAACTAAACTCACGATACGATTTCATAATTCTGACATGATAAGAAAAGTCCGTTATGTTGCTTCTCAAAAATTTTTGAACCATTTTCGTACATTCATTTAACTTCGACCATTTTCGACGATTCACGAACAATTAATTGTAAATAGATATGTGTGTATATAGACATATACAATAAATAATAATTGAAAATATAATTTGAAATATTATATGTTGTTCTTATTTTGTAAAATAAAATAAAATTATGTTTTTATGATAATTATTATGTAAAACACATCTATATAAATAAAGTATATTAAATATATATTTTGCGATTTCGAACCTATTTAGTAAACGACAGTAACACTCAATTTCCATTCGATGGATATTAAACAAGTTAGGTACGAACTTATATGATTTTAAAATAAACGGTGATCTGAAAATGAGTTATATAAATTATAGGCTTATTAAAAATGTATTTAGGAGCTACTTGTTAAATTTGAACACTTTTCATATTTTACCTGGAATCGAGCGCGGGCAGTGAATTACTTTTTATTTAATAGTTAATAACCAAATTTCATATCATAATGACTAAAATAAATAAAGATAACTAATGTAAAAATTTGGGATTTTTCCAAATACTTTTATTCGTCGCGAATGATCAACGGACCACGATATACTATTCGGAATAAAACCGTCGGTAAGAAAGATACAAAAATGGAGGCTGCTAATATATTTTTATTATTTTATATTATTACACGTTGGATATTAATATCTTTATATATCTCTGTAACTTTGAAATTTTGATCACACACCCACTTGTTTAACATTCATGCACCACACCTTTTATTATATATTTTTTTTGTCTTCTTTTCTCTTACCCAATTCTATGCATCTTCATTATTTTATACATCTAAAACAACGTACCTCTCAGCAAGTAGAATCTCTGAAAGTCCCATTAGTCACATGCATATAAATGTTGCCATTTTTTTTCTCTCTTATGACCAATCCACATTTACAGAAAAAAATCGAGCATATTTATATCATGGGTAGTGGTGTGAGATCCAAGAAACCGACTGGTTGTTGTTCCAAAGATTCAACACTCCCATTCGCCACCCATATCAACCACCATCGTCACTCCAAGCCACCACCATGCCCAACTGAAATGTCCCGTTCATATTGATTATAGACATTCCATATTAATTGATTTTGTTGCGAGGTTTTGACCTCTATATGAGACGTTTTTCAAAGGCTGCATTCGATTTTAAAACAAACCATAACTTTTAAAATATTACGACGATTATCAAATAATGATAATCTAAAATATAACGTTTTCACACGACTATTACATAATGGTTTACAATAATATTACACATCAATATATGCCTTCGAATGCAGTTTTTAAATAATATTATACAAGCATGGACTCCAAATCGTTTCTTTAATTTAGTATGCAACAGCGGAAGCTCTTAACAATCACCTGAGAATAAACATGCTTAAACCGTCAACAAAAAATGTTGGTGAGTTATAGGTTTAACCTATATATTTATCAAATTGTAATAATAGACCACAAGATTTCATTTCTCATAAATACACATCTCGTATCAGGCATTTCGCAACCTGCATAGAGATAAAAATCATTCATATGGTGAACACCTGGTAACCGACCTTAACAAGATGCATATAGAATATCCCCGATCATTCCGGGACTCCCTTCGGACATGATAAATTCGAAGTACTAAAGCATCCGGTACTTTGGATGGGGTTTGTTGAGCCCAATAGATCTATCTTTAGGATTCGCGTCAATTAGGGTGTCTGTTCCCTAATTCTTAGATTACCAGACTAAAAAGGGGCATATTCGGTATAATAATTCAACCATAGAATGTAGTTTCACGTACTTGTGTCTATTTTGTAAAACATTTATAAAACTTCATGTATTCTCATCCCAAAAATAATAGATTTAAAAAAATGAGACTATAACTCACTTTCACAGATTTTTACTTCGTTAGAAATTTAAGACTTGGCCACGGATCGATTCACGAACCTATAACAAATATATACATATATATCAAAGTATGATCGAAATATATTCACAACATTTTTTATTACGTTTTAAGGATTTAAGTTTATTAAGTTAGCGGTCCAACGTTAGTAATCTACAACTAGTTGTCCACAGTTAGATGTACAGAAATAAATCAATATATATTATCTCGAATCAATCCACGACTGAGTGTATATACAAGTCTCAGGCTAGATCACAACTCAAAGTATATATATTATTTTGGAATCAACCTCAACCCTGTATAGATAACTCAAGCATTACTGCATATAGAGTGTCTATGGTTATTCCAAATAATATATATAGATAGGTCGATATGATATGTCAAAACATTGTATACGTGTCTATGGTATCCCCAGATTACATATTATATGTTAGAATACATGTATAATACAATATAAGTTAGTTAAGTTATGGTTAGTCTAGATTTGTTACAAAATTTTCGTAGCTAAAACTAGCAAATTTATCCAATTTTGTTTTACCCGTCATTTCTTCGTTTCAAATCCGTTTTGAGTGATTCAAGTTTCTATGGTTTCATAATGAACTGAAATTTATGAAACTAAACAGAAAAAGTACAAGTTTATAGTCAGAAATACAAGTTACAAGTCATTTTTAAAGAGGTAGTCATTTCCGTCGAAAAAACGACATCTTGATGACCATTTTGAAAAACGTACTTCAACTTTATGTTTAACCATGATTTTTGGATATAGTATCATATTCATATGAAATATCATTTTTCCAGAAAACAAACTTCCAATTTAAAGATTAAGATAGTTTTTATTTTTCTAACCCAAAACAGCCCCCGGTTTCACTACGACGGCGTATGTCTGGTTTTACGGTGTTCTTTGTGTTTCCAGGTTTTAAATCATTAAGTTAGCATATCATATAGATATAGAACATGTGTTTAATTGATTTTAAAAGTTATGTTAGAAGTATTAACTTTGTTTGCGAACAAGTTTAGAATTAACTAAACTATGTTATAGTGATTACAAGTTTAAATCTTCGAATAAGATAGTTATATATATGTATATATATATATATATATATATATATATATATATATATATATATATATATATATATATATATATATATATATATATATGAATTGAATGATGTTATGAACATCATTACTACCTTAAGCTTAGTAGGTAAACCTACTGGAAGTGACAAAAATTGATCTAGCTTCAAAGGATCTTGGATGGTTTGAAAGTTCTTGAAGTAGAATCATGACACAAAAACAAGTTCAAGTAAGATTTTTACTCAAATTAAGATAGTTTATAGTTATAGAAATCGAATAAAAGTTTGAATATGAATATTACCTTAAATTAGAATGATAACCTACTATAAATAACAGAGGTTTCTTGATCTTAGATGATTACTTGGAATGGATTAGAAAGCTTGAAAGTAGACTTGTAAACTTGAAAGTATTCTTGATTTTATGAAACTAGAACTTATAGAATTTATGAAAAACACTTAGAATTTGAAGATAGAACTTGAGAGAGATCAATTCGATGAAGAAAATTGAAGAATGAAAGTGTTTGTAGGTATTTTTGGTCGTTGGTATATGGATTAGATATAAAGGATGTGTAAGTTTGTTTTTTTGTAAATAATTCATGAATGATTTATAATATTTTTTGTAATTTTGCGAGATATTTCATGCTAGTTGCCAAATGATGGTTCCCACATGTTTAGATGACTCATAAGGGCTGCTAATAGCTGATCATTAAAGTGTATATACCAATAGTAAATACATCTAGAAGCTGTGTATTGTACGAGTACGAATACGGGTGCATACGAGTAGAATTGTTGATGAAAATGAATGAGGATGTAATTGTAAGCATTTTTGATAAGTAGAAGTACTTTGATATGTGTCTTGAAGTCTTTCAAAAGTGTACTAATACATCTAAATACACTACATGTATATATATTTTAACTGAGTTGTTAAGTCATCGTTAGTCGTTACATGTAAGTGTTGTTTTGAAACCTTTAAGTTAACGATCTTGTTAAATGTAATTAATTCATTGTTATTATACTTAAATGAGATGTTAAATTGTTATGTTAACATGATAACATGGTGTATGAATATATCTTAACATCATATATATATGTTAAAATACTATTACAACGATAATATATATATATATATATATATATATATATATATATATATTGTTTTGAAATCCTTAAGTTAGTAGTCTCATCTTACTTGTATAGTTCATTGTTAATACACTCAATGATATACTTAATTATCATTTTATCATGTTAAATATAGTATATCAATATCTTAATACAATACATATGTATTTAGTAAGACGTTGTTATAACGATAATCGTTATGTATATCGTTTCGAGCTTCATAATTCAATATTCTCATTTTTTATGTATATCACACATTGTTAATATACTTAGTGAGATACTTACTTATCATAATCTCATGTTAACCATATATTAATATATATCCACATACATATATATATATATATATATATATATATATATATATATATATATATATATATATATATCATGTCGTTTTTACAACTTTTAACATTCGTGAATTGCCGGTCAACTTGGGTGGTCAATTGTCTACATGAAACTCATTTCAATTAATGAAGTCTTAACAAGTTTGATTGCTTAACATGTTGGAAACATTTAATCATGCAAATATAGTTTTCATTTAATATATAATCATGGAAAAGTTCGGGTCACTACAGTACCTACCCGTTAAATAAATTTCATCCCGAAATTTTAAGCGGTTGAAGGTGTTGACGCATCTTCTAGAAATAAGTGCGGGTATTCCTTCTTTATCTAGTCTTCACATTCCCAGGTGAACTCGGGTCCTCTACAAGCATTCCATCGAACCTTAACAATAGGTATCTTGTTTTTCTTAAGCCTTTTAACCTAACGATCCATTATTTCGACGGGTTCTTCGATGAATTGAAGTTTTTCATTGATTTGGACTTCGTCTAGCGAAATTGTAAGATCTTCTTTAGCAAAACATTTCTTCAAATTCGAGACGTGGAAAGTGTTATGTACAGCCGCGAGTTGTTGAGGTAACTCAAGTCGGTAAGCTATTGGTCCGACACGATCTATAATCTTGAATGGCCCGATGTATCTTGGATTTAGTTTTCCCCGTTTACTAAATCGAACAACACCTTTCTAAGGTGAAACCTAAAGCATGACCATCTCTCCAATTTCAAATTCTATATCTTTTCTTTTAATGTCCGCATAGCTCTTTTGTCGACTTTGGGAAGTTTTTAACCGTTGTTGAATTTGAATGATGTTCTCGGTAGTTTCTTAAATTATATCCGGACCCGTAATTTGTCTATCCCCAGCTTCACTCCAACAAATCGGAGACCTGCACTTTCTACCATAAAGTGCCTCAAATGGTGCCATCTCAATACTCGAGTGGTAACTGTTGTTGTAGGAAAACTCTGCTAACGGTAGGTGTCGATCCCAACTGTTTCCAAAATCAATAACACATGCTCGTAGCATGTCTTCAAGCATTTGTATCATCCTTTCGCTCTGCCCATCATTCTGTGGATGATAGGCAGTACTAATGTCTAGACGAGTTCCTAATGCTTGCTGTAATGTCTGCCAAAACCTTGAAACAAATCTGACATCCCTATCAGAGATAATAGAGATTGGTATTCCATGTCTGGAGAAAACTTCTTTCAAGTATAATCGCTCCAACTTCTCCATTTTGTCATCTTCTCTCATTGGCAGAAAATGTGCTGATTTGGTGAGACGATCGACTATTACCCAAATAGTATCATAACCATTTGCAGTCCTTGGCAATTTAGTAATGAAATCTATGGTAATGTTTTTCCATTTCCATTCCTGAATTTCAGGTTGTTGAAGTAGACCTGATGGTTTCTGTTGTTCAGCTTTGACCTTAGAACACGTCAAACATTCTCCTACATATCTCGCAATATCGGCTTTCATACCTGGCCACCAAAAATGTTTCTTGAGGTCCATTTCTCTCACATCTCCAAACTTTGGTACCCAAATTCTTTCGGCTCTATACCAGGTTCCGTCTTCTCGAATATTAAGGTGTTTCTCCGATCCTTTGGGTAATTCATTCTTCAAATTCCCTTCTTTTACAACACCCTGTTGCGCCTCCTTTATTTGAGTAGTAAGGTTAGTGCGAATAATTATATTCATAGCTTTTACCTGTATAGGTTCTCTGTCCTTTCTACTCAAAGCGTCGGCTACCACATTCGCCTTCCCTGGATGGTAACGAATCTCGAAATCGTAATCATTCAATAACTCAATCCACCTACGCTGCCTCATGTTCAGTTGTTTCTGATTAAATATTTGTTGAAGACTTTTGTGATCGGTATATATAATACTTTTGACCCCATATAAGTAGTGCCTCCAAGTCTTTAATGCAAAAACAACCGCGCCTAATTCCAAATCATGCGTCGTATAATTCTGCTCGTGAATCTTCAATTGTCTAGACGCATAAGCAATTACCTTCATTCATTGCATTAATACACAACCGAGACCTTACTTTGAGGCATCACAATATATCAAAAAATCATCATTCCCTTCAGGCAATGACAATATAGGTGCCGTAGTTAACTTTTCCTTCAACAATTGAAATGCTTTTTCTTGTTCATCCTTCCATTCAAATTTCTTCCCTTTATGCGTTAATGCAGTCAAGGGTTTTGCTATTTTGGAAAAATCCTAGATGAATCTTCTGTAGTAACCAGCTAATCCTAAAAATTGGCGTACGTGTTTCGGAGTTTTCGGGGTTTTCCATTTTTCAACGGTTTCAATCTTTGCCGGATCCACCTGAATACCTTCTTTGTTCACTATGTGACCGAGGAATTGAACTTCTTCCAACCAAAATGCACACTTTGAAAACTTAGCATACAATTTTTCTTTCCTCAACAACTCTAGCACTTTTCTCAAATGTTCTTCGTGCTCTTGATCATTCTTTGAGTAGATAAATATGTTATCGATGAAAACAATGACAAACTTTTCAAGATATGGTCCATACACTCGGTTCATATGGTCTATGAACACAGCTGGTGCGTTAGTCAAACCAAATGGCATAACCATAAACTCGTAATGACCGTAACGCATCCTAAAAGCTGTTTTCAGAATATCATCCTCCTTCACCCGCATTTGATGATATCCAGAACGTAAATCGATCTTCGAAATAAACCGACGAGCCTTGTAGTTGATCAAATAAGTCATCGATTCTCGGTAGTGGATAACGGTTCTTGATAGTAAGTTTGTTCAACTCTCGGTAGTCGATACACAACCTGAATGTACCATCCTTCTTTTTGACAAACAAAACAGGAGCTCTCCATGGTGATGTGCTTGGTCGAATGAAACCACGCTCTAAAAGTTCTTGTAATTGGCTTTGGAGTTCCTTCATTTCGCTGGGTGCAAGTCTGTATAGACCACGAGCTATTGGTGCAGCTCCTGGTATAAGATCTATTTGAAATTCAACAGATCGGTGTGGAGGTAGTCCCGGTAATTCTTTCGAAAATACATCGGGAAATTCTTTTGCAACGGGAACATCATTGATGTTCTTTTCTTCGGTTTGTACTTTCTCGACATATGCTAAAACAACATAGCAACCTTTTCTTATTAGCTTTTGCACCTTCAAATTACTAATAAGATTTAGCTTCGCGTTGCTCTTTTCTCCGTACACCATTAAGGGTTTTCCTTTTTCCCGTACAATGCGATTTGCATTTTTGTAACATACGATCTCTACTCTCTCCTTTTTCAACCAGTCCATGCCAATTATCACATCAAAACTTCCTAACTCTGCTGGTATCAAATCAATCTTAAATGTTTCGCTAATCAGTTTAATTTCTCGATTTCGACATATATTATCTGCTGTAATTAATTTACCGTTTGCTAATTCGAGTAAAAATTTATTATCCAAAGGCGTCAGTGGACAACTTAATTTAGCACAAAAATCTCTACTCATATAGCTTCTATCCACACCCGAATCAAATAAAACATAAGAAGATGTATTGTCAATAAGAAACGTACCCGTAACAAGCTTCGGGTCTTCCTGCGCTTCTACCACATTAATATTGAAAACTCTATCGCGGCCTTGCCCATTAGTATTTCCTTGGTTTGGGCAATTTCTAATAATGTGGCCCGGTTTTCCACATTTATAACAAACTACGTCGGCATTATTTGTTCCAACATTATTTGTTTCTTTATTTTTGTTGTTCTTTGGTCCGTAAACCTCACATTTTGCCGCGCCATGACCACTTCTCTTACACTTGGTGCAAAATGTTGTGCAGAACACATTCGGATGGTACTCTGCACACCTGAATCATGGTTGTTTCTGTTGTTTGTTGTTATTGAAATGGTTGTTATTGCGATTGTTATTATTGTTGGGATGGTTGTTGTTGCGGTTTTTGTTGCGAAATTTGGTGCGATTGAAGTTGTGATTGCTGTGTTGATTGTTAAAATTGTGACCATTGTCACTAGTTTCTTCCCACTTTCTCTTGATTTGTTTCGTGTTAGCTTCTTCAGCCGTCTGCCCTTTGATTCTTTCCTCAATCTGATTTATGAGTTTATGAGCCATTCGACTCGCCTTTTGTATGGAGGTGGGCTCGTGTGAACATATATCTTCTTGGATCCTTTCTGGTAACCCTTTTACAAATGCGTCGATTTTCTCCTCTTCATCTTCGAACGCTCTTGGGCACAATAAACACAACTCCATGAATCGTCATTCGTATGTGGTAATATCGAATCCTTGTGTTCGTAATCCCTTAAGCTCTACTTTGAGCTTATTAACCTCGTTTCTGGGATGATACTGCTCAGTCATCAGATGTTTGAATGCTGACCACGGTAGTGCGTATGCAGCATCTTGTCCCACTTGCTCTAGATATGTATTCCACCATGTTAACACAGTACCTATGAAGGTATGCGTAGCGTACTTTACTTTGTCTTCTTCAGTACACTTACTTATGGAAAACACCGATTCAACCTTTTTGGTCCACCGTTTCAATCCGATTGGACCCTCGATTCCATCAAATTCTAGAGGTTTACAGGCATTGAATTCTTTGTAGGAGCATCCTACACGATTTCTTGTGGTGTTATTTGCATTGCTAGATTCAGAGTTATTGTTATTGTTTTGCATTGCAGCCTGTACTGCGGCTATGTTTGCTGCAAGGAAAACACGGAAGTCTTCCTCGCTCAAGTTCAAATTCTGACGAGTCATCGGTGCCATTTCCTTCAAAAATTGCCCAAAAGATTTAAGTTAATCATATAGAATATTAAGAGTAGTCAATAGTATTTCGTAGCATAGTATGAACTCAAGCTTTTTCTTCATATTAGCGTTTTATATTTTTAATTCGGGTAGTACATACCCGTTAAGTTCATACTTAGTAGCTAATATACAATTCAACTACTACAATTCTATATGAAAAACTGATTATAATAATATTTCGCGTTCAAACTTTTATTCAATATTTTACAAATTTACAATACCACTATTATACATATAGCATGAAATATAGCACACAATAACTTTGATACAAAACAGTTGTGACAACAATCCTAGTTAATAAGCAAGTCGTTCAGCAAAGGCAATAAAAACACGTAATTCATAAGTCCAGAAACAAGTCATGCATTCTGGTTTACTAAAACTACTTCCCATCCTTGGTCTTGTGGAACATAACCGTTGTGCCCGTTAACAAGACAGCATGATGTAACATCGTCAAAGGGACGAGGGTTTCGTAATGGCTAACAGCCTCATAATAATCTAAAAACCTTGTTTCTCACCCCAACTACTGAATTCGTCACTTGTGGGAAGGTTTTATTTAAAAGTTGTAATCCGATGTTCTTTTTCTCACTTTGGTGAGAAGTGAACATCACTAACCCGTAAGCATAACATGCTTCTTTATGTTGCATGTTAGAAGCTATTTCTAACTTACGAAGTCCTACGTTGGGATATGTTGAGTCAAAATAGGTTCTTAACCCGTACCGTAAAATTGCATTTGGGTTCCCCACATTTAACGCTTTAAAGAAAACACGGCATAACTTACGGTGTCCCCAATGTGATATACCCCATCTTTCAAATGAAAGCCTTTTATAAACTAAGGCATGCCTGGAACGTTCTTCAAATGTTCTACAAACTAATTTTGCCTTAAATAATTGTGCCAACGAATTCAGACCGACTTTAGACAAGATTTCATCAATCATGTCCCCGGGTAGGTCTTCTAAAATTTTTGGTTGTCTATCCTTAACGTCCATTGTGTTTTTATACTGTAAAACAGACGAGAATTAGATTCGTAAAAGATAATTATCAAATAATACAAGCAATTTCTTACATACAACATGAAAGTACAAGCACACTTATATTACATATATTACACCGCATGATTACAACTCTTTATTCTGACTCACTTGTTTCTTCCTCTTCGGACTTGGTTTGTTTCGCTAATTTCCTAGGGATATATGGTGCTCCCCTAATACGAGCCATCCTTTTTACAAATGGTCTAGAAGGACCCGGTGGTTTAGATGTTCCCGGGTTATAGCTAAAACTTAAGAAATACGGGTGTTGACGGTATTTTCCATCGGGACATTTCATGTTAACATAGAGGTCATCGGGGTTGGACACGGATTTTTCTATTTTTATGCCTTTTCCCTTATTATTTTCTTTTGCCTTTTCAAATTGTGTCGGGGTAATTTCTATAACATCATCGGAATCCTCATCGGGATCCGATTCATCGGAAAATTGGTAATCTTCCCAATATTTTGCTTCCTCGGCGGAAACACCATTGATCATTATTAATTTGGGTCCATTGGTTGAGGATTTTCTTTTATTTATTTGTTTTTTAGTGGTTTCTAATATTTCCTCCCCCGGAACCTCTTCTTCTTCGGGTTCCTCTTCTTCCTGTTCCTCTTCTTTCGGTTCCTCTTCGGGAATTTGTGAATCTTCCCAATAAATATAAGACTCTTCATTATTATTAGGTGAGTCGATGGGATTTGTATTAGAGGTAGACATCTATCACATAATATCAAAAATGTTAAGAGATTAATATATCACATAATATTTACATGTTAATAATATATAGTTTTCAACAAAAAAATGTTTAGCAATCGTTTTTAAAGAAAACACGTTCGAAGTCCAGACTCACTAATGCATCCTAACAAATTCGGTTAGACACACTAATGCAAATTTCTGGTTCTCTAAGACCAATGCTCGGATACCAACTAAAATGTCCCGTTCATATTGATTATAAACGTTCCATATTAATTGATTTCGTTGCGAGGTTTTGACCTCTATATGAGACGTTTTTCAAAGGCTGCATTCGATTTTAAAACAAACCATAACTTTTAAAATATTACGATGATTATCAAATAATGATAATCTAAAATATAGCGTTCTCACACGACGATTACATAATGGTTTACAATAATATTACACATCAATATATGCCTTCGAATGCAGTTTTTAAACAATATTATACAAGTATGGAATCCAAATCTTGTCCTTAATTTGGTATGCAACAGTGGAAGCTCTTAACAATCACTTGAGAATAAACATGCTTAAAACGTCAACAAAAAATGTTGGTGAGTTATAGGTTTAACCTATATATTTATCAAATTGTAATAATAGACCACAAGATTTCATTTCTCATAAATACACATCTCGTATCAGGCATTTCGCAAACTGCATAGAGATAAAAATCATTCATATGGTGAACACCTGGTAACCGATATTAACAAGATGCATATAGAATATCCCCTATCATTCCGGGACACCCTTCGGACATGATAAATTCGAAGTACTAAAGCATCCGGTACTTTGGATGGGGTTTGTTGAGCCCAATAGATCTATCTTTAGGATTCGCGTCAATTAGGGTATCTGTTCCCTAATTCTTAGATTACCACACTAAAAAGGGGCATATTCGGTTTAATAATTCAACCATAGAATGTAGTTTCATGTACTTGTGTCTATTTTGTAAAATATTTATAAAACTGCATGTATTCTCATCCCAAAAATAATAGATTTAAAAAAATGGGACTATAACTCACTTTCACAGATTTTTACTTCGTCGGAAATTTAAGACTTGGCCACGGATCAATTCACGAACCTATAACAAATATGTACATATATATCAAAGTATGATCGAAATATATTCACAACATTTTTTATTACATTTTAATGATTTAAGTTTATTAAGTTAGCGGTCCAACTTTAGTAATCTACAACTAGTTGTTTACAGTTAGTTGTACAGAAATAAATCAATATATATTATCTCGAATCAA
Organism: Rutidosis leptorrhynchoides; assembly: GCF_046630445.1. Classification (NCBI taxonomy): domain Eukaryota; kingdom Viridiplantae; phylum Streptophyta; class Magnoliopsida; order Asterales; family Asteraceae; genus Rutidosis; species Rutidosis leptorrhynchoides. The sequence goes on along the minus strand of NC_092338.1, from coordinate 164,716,389 downwards.
TCTACGACCGAGTGTATATACAAGTCTCAGGCTAGATCACAACTCAAAGTATATATATTATTTTGGAATCAACCTCAACCCTGTATAGCTAACTCAAGCATTACTGCATATAGAGTGTCTATGGTTATTCCAAATAATATATATAGATGGGTCGATATGATATGTCAAAACAGTGTATACGTGTCTATGGTGTCCCAAGATAACATATTATATGTTAGAATACATGTATAATACAATATAAGTTAGTTAAGTTATGGTTAGTCTAGATTTGTTACAAAATTTTCGTAGCTAAAACTAGCAAATTTATCCAATTTTGTTTTGACCGTCATTTCTTCATTTCAAATCCGTTTTGAGTGATTCAAGTTACTATGGTTTCATAATGAACTGAAATTTATGAAACTAAATAGAAAAAGTATAAGTTTATACTTAGAAATGCAGGTTTGTGTTTAACATACTTCAACTTTGTGTTTAACCATGATTTTTGGATATAGTATCATATTCATATGAAATATCATTTTTCCAGAAAACAAACTTCCAATTCAAAGATTAAGATAGTTTTTATTTTTCTAACCAAAACATCCCCCGGTTTCACTACGACGTCGTATTTATGGTTTTACGGTGTTTTTCGTGTTTCCAGGTTTTAAATCATTAAGTTAGCATATCATATAGATATAGAACATGTGTTTAATTGATTTTAAAAGTTATGTTAGAAGTATTAACTTTGTTTGCGAACAAGTTTAGAATTAACTAAACTATGTTCTAGTGATTACAAGTTTAAATCTTCGAATAAGATAGTTATATATATATATATATATATATATATATATATATATATATATATATATATATATATATATATATATATATATATATATATATATATATATATATATATATATATATATATATATATATATATATATATCGAATGATGTTATGAACATCATTACTACCTTAAGTTTAGTAGGTAAACCTACTGGAAGTGAGAAAAATTGATATAGCTTCAAAGGATCTTGGATGGCTTGAAAGTTCTTGAAGTAGAATCATGACACAAAAATAAGTTCAAGTAAGATTTTTACTCGAATTAAGATAGTTTATAGTTATAGAAATCGAATCAAAGTTTGAATATGAATATTACCTTGAATTAGAATGATAACCTACTGTAAATAACAGAGGTTTCTTGATCTTAGATGATTACTTGGAATGGATTAGAAAGCTTGGAAGTAGACTTGTAAACTTGAAAGTATTCTTGATTTTATGAAACTAGAACTTATAGAATTTATGAAGAACACTTAGAATTTGAAGATAGAACTTGAGAGAGATCAATTAGATGAAGAAAATTGAAGAATGAAAGTGTTTGTAGGCATTTTTGGTCGTTGGTATATGTATTAGATATAAAGGATGTGTAAGTTTGTTTTTTTGTAAATAATTCATGAATGATTTATTATATTTTTTGTAATTTTGTGATATATTTCATACTAGTTGCCAAATGATGATTCCCACATATTTAGGTGACTCACAAAGGATGCTAAGAGCTGATCATTGAAGTGTATATATCAATAGTAAATCATCTAGAAGCTGTGTATTGTACGAGTACGAATACGGGTGCATACGAGTAAAATTGTTGATGAAAATGAATGAGGATGCAATTGTAAGCATTTTTTTTAAGTAGAAGTAATTTTATATGTGTCTTGAAGTCTTTCAAAAGTGTACTAATACATCTAAATACACTACATGTATATACATTTTAACTGAGTCGTTAAGTCATCGTTAGTCGTTACATGTAAGTGTTGTTTTGAAACATTTAAGTTAACGATCTTGTTAAATGTAATTAATTCATTGTTATTATACTTAAATGAGATGTTAAATTGTTATGTTAACATGATAACATGGTGTATGAATATATCTTAACATCAAATATATATGTTAAAATACTATTACAACGATAATCGTTACATATATATATTGTTTCGAAATTCTTAAGTTAGTAGTCTCATCTTACTTGTATAGTTCATTGTTAATACACTCAATGATATACTTAATTATCATTTTATCATGTTAAATATAGTATATCAATATCTTAATACAATACATATGTATTTAGTAAGACGTTGTTATAACGATAATCGTTATGTATATCATTTCGAGCTTTGATAATGCTAAAAACGAACATATATTTCATGGCATTATCCCTCAAGAAAGACAAGCTTTTAGATGCAATTGTTCTATTTACAAGTGATATTCGTTTAAATAATAAAAGGTGAAGACAATAGACAGATTCGACGAATTGAAGACGCAAATGACCAAAAAGCTCAAAAGTACAAAGTACAATCAAAGAGGTTCCAATTATTGATGAGAAACGTCTCAAAATTACAAGAGTACAAGATTCGAAACACAAAATACAAGATATTAAATTGTACGCAAGGACGTTCGAAAATCCGGAACCGGGACCAGAGTCAACTCTCAACGCTCGACGCAACGGACTAAAAATTACAAGTCAACTATGCACATGAATATAATATAATATATAATTAATTCTTAAAATTAATATATATATATATATATATATATTATATTATATTATAAAAACCGTCGGTAGAAGAAAACAACAACATGTGAGCCTCCCCAGCTGGCCATGCGATTGCATGGCCTGGAGGAGCAAAACTCATGCGATCGCATGAGCCCCTTTTCCAGCCCACATGCCTATAAAATTCGCAGTTTGGTGAACATCAAACACATCATTTTCCTTCTTCTTACTCAACGTATAATATATATATATATTATAATTATAATTATAATTTTAATTTTAATTCTAATAATAAGGGTATGTTAGCGAATGTTGTAAGGGTGTAAGTCGAAATTCTGTCCGTGTAACGCTACGCTATTTTTAATCATTGTAAGTTATGTTCAACCTTTTTACATTAATGTCTCGTAGCTAAGTTATTATTATGCTTATTTAATACCGAAGTAATCATGATGTTGGGCTAAAAATATTAAAATTGGGTAATTGGGCTTTGTACCATAATTGGGGTTTGGACAAAAGAACGACACTTGTGGAAATTAGACTATGAGCTATTAATGGGCTTTATATTTGTTTAACTAAATGATAGTTTGTTAATTTTAATATAAAGATTTACAATTGGACGTCCCTATAAATAACCATATACACTCGATCGGACACGATGGGCGGGATATTTATATGTACGAATAATCGTTCATTTAACCGGACACGGGAATGGATTAATAGTCTATGGAATTATTAAAACAGGGGTGAAATTATGTACAAGGACACTTGGCATAATTGATAACAAAGTATTAAAACTTTGGGTTACACGCAGTCGATAACCTGGTGTAATTATTAAACAAAGTATTAAAACCTTGTTACAGATAAAGTCCCCAATTAATTGGAATATTTGACTTCGGGTATAAGGATAATTTGACGAGGACACTCGCACTTTATATTTATAACTGATGGACTATTATGGACAAAAACCAGACGGACATATTAAATAATCCAGGACAAAGGACAATTAACCCATGGGAATAAACTAAAATCAACACGTCAAACATCATGATTACGGAAGTTTAAATACGCATAATTCCTTTATTTTCTTATTTAATTGCACTTCTAATTATCGCTCTTTTATTTATTGTCATTATATTTAATTGCACTTTTAATTATCGTACTTTTTAATTATCGCACTTTTATTTATCGCAATTTTATTATCGTTATTTACTTTACGTTTAAAATTAAGTTGTATTTATTTTTAATATTTTACATTAGGTTTTAACTGCGACTAAAAGTTTAAAAAAAATCGACAAACCGGTCATTAAACGGTAAAAAACCCCTTTTTATAATAATAATATTACTTATATATATTTGTATTTTTATAAATTAAAACTAATATAGCGTTAAGCTTTGTTTAAAAGATTTCCCTATGGAACGAACCGGACTTACTAAAAACTACACTACTGTACGATTAGGTACACTGCCTATAAGTGTTGTAGCAAGGTTTAGGTATATCCATTCTATAAATAAATAAATATCTTGTGTAAAATTGTATCATATTTAATAGTTTTTCCTAGTAAAATATAAGCTATTTCATATACACCTCGCATAACATCAAGTATTTTTGGCGCCGCTGCCGGGGATACAATTCTGCTTAAACGCCGGAAGCGCAACGCTATATATATATAAAAAAAAATATTTTTATTAATTTTTAGTTTCCTTTTGTAAAAATACGTTTTTGTAAAAATACGTTTTAAATTGAAAGAATATAAAAAGAAAAACAAAAATATAAATATTTTTAAGAGTTTGTTAAATATATTAGTTCTATAAAAGTTTCTTTATCTTTATTTTATAAAAATATAAGTTTTATTTAATTTATATAAATATATTATAAATATATAAATCATTAAAACAGAAAAAAAAATATAAAAACTCTCGGCCTGGTACTGTAGCAGCCCGTAACCTGGCCCAAAACCCTGGCTCATGCGATCGCATGAGCCCGAAGGCAATTTCTCATACGATCGCATGAGTGTGTCTGACACGCCAACAGGAAACCCTATTCTGCATTAATTACGGAGTATATATTATTATTATTATCTAAACCCTAATTAGGGTTGTTTTTTTAATATTAATATTTAGTTTAAGTTTTTATTAATTAATTTATATATTTAGTTATATTAAGTTTTATTAAATATATAAAATTAATAGTTTTATATAAAAATAATATTTTTATAAAAATTGTACTTTTTACAACTTTTAGTATATTTTTTATATTTTGTATCTTTTTATTCGTTTTAGCGTAATTTTTGTATTTTTCTCTCGTATTTAGTTTTAAGTCATAGTTTTTGCCATAGTTATTTTTACTTCTAGATTTTTAGGCTTTGCCGTAAAATCCCTTAAGTGCTTTTTCTTTAGACTAAGATTTAGGTGCTTTAGAATTTTGCGACGCTGTTCTAAGTTTTTAGTACCTTTTTAAGATATTGCCATTTGGGATATAGTTTTTCTAATAAGCTTTAATATTTTTAGACGCAACTTTTAATTTTTAGTTTTTAGTGCCTTTTTAAGTTTAGACGCTCTACTTTCTTATATTTATTTTTCGACGCCTATTATTTTTCGCCTTTTTATTTTTCAACGTTTTTCGACGCGCTCTTTTTCTCTCTTATTTCTTGCCATTCTAGTTTTTAGGACTTAGAATTTTCTCTATTTCTTATCTAATATTTCTTTAAATTTCAAACGAAAAATTGTTTTAAGTGGTTAAATTGATAGACATCAAAATTTTCAGGTTCGTAGTAATAGTTGGATTTGTACGTGGACCGGGTTATTGGAGCCAAACAGTACTCAATTATATTGAGACCAAACGAATCATGCTCCTCTGCTGCATCTTTTGGCTATTCGAAACGTGGGCAAAATCAGAAAAGTCTATTAATTGGATAACTTATATAATTTTTCTTTCTTTTTAAAAGCTAATAGGATATTCAGTGAATGCACCGAGCAAAACGTTCACCACCTTTTGTACGATCACCACCTATACTCCAAGACATCTAGCAAATATTGTCGCCGTTGATTTTTCTTTAGAATCGTCATCCAGTCGACCAAGTACTCCAATTCAAATTTCCGATAATCTATTTTTTGAACCCGACCTCACAATTGAGAATCTGGAGGATATTCAGGGACAATTCAGAGATCCTGAACCATTAATCTTTCGTCCGGAACCACCAATCATTCAAACAGAGATTGTTAAGGAACCAACCATTAAATCAGAATCCTCTAGTGATTCAGATTCAACAAATTCAATCATGGAAAATCTGGAACCTCTAAGTATGGAAGACCAAATGAGAGCTAAACGCACCAGCCAAGGTCACGCAATTACTTAACTAGACATTAATGCGCCAGATTATGAAATCAAAGGACAAATTCTACACATGGTAACTAATCAATGCCAATTTAGTGGTGCGCCGAAGGAAGATCCAAACTAACATCTTCGTACCTTTAATAGGATCTGCACTCTATTTAAAATAAGAGAAGTGGAGGATGAACAGATATATCTCATGTTATTTCCGTGGATTTTAAAGGGAGAAGCCAAAGATTGGTTGGAATCGTTACCTGAAGGGGCGATTGATACATGGGACGTTTTAGTTGAAAATTTTCTTAAACAATTCTTTCCGGCATCTAAAGCCGTAAGACTTCAAGGAGAAATTGTTACGTTCACACAGAAACCAAATGAAACTCTATATGAGGCGTGAACCAGATTTGGAAAGTTATTGAGAGGATGTCCGCAACATGGTTTAGACACCTGTCAAATAGTACAAATATTCTACCGAGGATGCGACATCACTACAAGGAAAGACATAGACATAGCAGCTGGTGGTTCCATTATGAAGAAAACAGAAACTGATGCTTATAAAATTATTGATAACACTGCTTCCCACTCACATGAGTGGCACCAAGAAAAAGATATCGTTAGATCATCTAAAGCAGCTAGAGCCGATTCTAGCCATGATTTAGATTCCATTTCTGCAAAGATAGATGCTGTCGAGAGATGAATGGAAAAGATGACTAAGGATATACACTCAATACGAATTAGTTGTGAGCAGTGTGGAGGACCACATTTGACAAAAGATTGTCTCAGTATTGAACTAACAATGGAACAAAGAGAGAATGTTTCATACATAAACCAAAGGTCTGGAAATAATTATCAGAATAATTATCAACCGCCAAGACCGATCTACAATCAAAACCAGAATTATAATCAAAATGTTCCATACAACAACCAACAAGGTCCTAGTAATCAACAAGTATCCAATAATACTTACAATCAGCAAAGACCTAATTTTCAAAACAAACCACCACAAACCGATGATAAAAAGCCAAATTTAGAAGATATGATGACAAAGCTAGTTGAATCTCAAACACAGTTTTTCACATCTCGGAAACAAACCAATGAACAAAATGCTCAAGCATTTAGAAATCAACAAGCTTCTATTTAAAATTTGGAACAAGAAGTAGCAAGGTTAATAGGTGAAAGAAAACCGGGAAGTCTACCTAGTGATACAAATGCTAAGCCCCGGAATGAAACAGCTAAAGCCATTACCACAAGAAGTGGTATTACACCTAAACCACCTGAAATACCTGTAATTTTTGATGAAACTATTCCTACTTCACAAGAACCACAACCTGAACAAGATAAGGAAAAAGAACCGGCAGTTGAAAAGGTTAATGAAGATAACACAGTTAAGGCTAAACCTTATGTTAAACCATACCAACCACCACTTCCTTACCCGAGTAAAATGAGAAAAGAGAGACTTGAAGCCGAGCAATCCAAATTCTTGGATATGTTTAAACAAATAAATGTAAATCTTCCTTTCATTGATGTGATTTCAGGAATGCCTAGATATGTTAAATTTCTGAAAGATCTAATCACAAATAGAAAGAAAATGGAAGAACTCTCGGCTGTTACTATGAATGCTAATTGTTCAGCAGTGCTGTTGAATAAGATACCAGAAAAATTATCAGATCCAGGAAGTTTCACAATTCCATGTTTTCTGGGTAGTCTTAGTTCAATAGAAGCATTGGCAGACTTAGGTGCTAGTATAAATTTAATGCCGTATTCACTATACGCTAAACTAGACCTTGGAGAATTGAAACCAACACGAATAAGTATACAACTAGCCGATAAATCAGTAAAATATCTTAGAGGGATAATGGAGAACATGCTAGTTAAAGTTGGTACTTTAGTATTTCAAGTAGATTTTGTTATTCTGGACATGGAAGAAGATTCTCGAGTTCCTCTCATATTAGGAAGACCATTCTTAAACACGGCTAAAGCAATAATAGACGTGTTCGGTAAGAAATTGACCCTAAGTATAGAGGACGAGAGTGTTACCTTTTCAGTTGATAGAGCAATGCAACAACCTCAATCTGCAGATGATACATGTTATTATATTCAAACTATAGATTCACATGCAGAATTGTTAGAAGAATTTCCATAACTACAAGGAACAGGAGAATGTTCTTTAGGGGAAAGTACTGAACCAATTGATGAAACTGAAATGTTAGCTACACTTATGGCCAATGGATATGAACCAACAACAGAAGAAATTCAAATGCTAAAAGAAGAAGACAGATATCGATACAAATCAATGATAGAAGAACCACCGACATTAGAGTTAAAGCCACTTCCAAACCATTTGGAATATGCTTATTTACATGGTGAATCTGAATTACCTGTAATAATATCGTCTTCTCTTACTGAAAATGAAAAATCTCAACTCATTTCTGTGTTAAAAGTTCATAAACCAGCTATTGCATGGAAGATTCATGACATTAAAGGAATAAGTCCTTCGTATTGCACACATAAAATCCTTATGGAAGAAGGTCATAAAACGTATGTGCAACGCCAACGAAGATTAAATCCTAATATGCAAGATGTTGTTAAGAAAGAAATTATTAAACTGCTTGATGCAGGTTTAATTTATCCAATTTCTGATAGTCCATGGGTAAGCCCAGTTCAATGCGTGCCTAAGAAGGGTGGCATGACTGTCATCACAAATGAGAAAAATTAGCTTATTCCTACAAGAACTGTAACTGGATGGCGTGTTTGTATTGATTATAGAAAATTAAATGACGCCACCAGAAAAGATCACTTTCCCTTACCTTTTATTGATCAAATGTTGGAAAGATTAGCCGAAAATAGTTACTATTGTTTTCTTGATGGTTTTTCCGGATATTTTCAAATTCCAATAGCACCCGAGGATCAAGAGAAAACCACATTCACGTGCCCTTATGGTACTTTTGCTTACAAACGCATGCCATTTGGACTTTGCAACGCCCCTGCAACCTTTCAAAGGTGCATGATGGCGATTTTTCACGACATGATAGAAGAATGCATGGAAGTTTTCATGGATGACTTTTCAGTCTTCGGTGATACTTTTGAATCATGTTTAGTTAATCTTGAATGAATGCTTATTAGATGTGAACAATCAAATCTAGTTCTTAATTGGGAGAAATGTCATTTCATGGTTAAAGAAGGCATCGTTCTTGGACATAAAATTTCAAAGGAAGGAATTGAAGTGGATAGAGCTAAAGTAGATGTAATTGCTAAACTTCCACATCCCACCAATGTTAGAGGAGTTAGGAGTTTTCTAGGGCAAGCCGGTTTTTACCGACGTTTCATAAAAGATTTTTCTAAAATTGCCACTCCTATGAATAAACTCCTAGAAAAGGATGCTCCATTCATCTTTTCAGATGAATGTATTAAATCTTTTAATATTCTTAAAGAAAAACTCACTAATGCGCCGATCATGATAACACCAAATTGGAATTTACCGTTTGAACTTATGTGCGATGCAAGTGATTTTGCAATGGGAGCCATTTTAGGACGAAGGATTGAAAAACGATTTCAACCTATTTATTATGCTAGTAAGACATTACAAGGAGCACAAACAAATTACACAACTACTGAAAAAGAACTCATTGCTATTGTCTTTGCTTTTGACAAATTTCGTTCATATCTCGTTCTAGCTAAAACGGTGGTCTATACCGACCATTCTGCTCTTAGATACCTATTTTCGAAACAAGATGCTAAACCAAGATTAATCCGTTGGATCTTACTCTTACAAGAGTTCGATATTGAAATCCGAGATAAAAAGGGAGCAGAAAATCTCGCCGCTAATCATCTTTCTCGTCTTGAAAATTCCGAATTAGAAGTTCTAAATGAATCGGCCATACAAGACAACTTTCCTGATGAATATCTATTGAAGATAGATTATAATGAAATTCCATGGTTTGCAGACTATGCAAACTACTTAGTATGTGGATTCCTTGAAAAAGGATTGTCGTACCAAAAACGAAATAAATTCTTTAGTGATATAAAACACTATTTCTGGGAAGATCCACATTTGTTTAAAAGTTGTCCCGATGGAATAATACGCCGATGTGTATTCAGAGATGAAGCTAGTCAAATCTTAAACCATTGTCACACAGGACCAACAGGAGGGCATTATGGGCCTCAACTAACAGCAAGAAAAGTTTACGATGCTGGATTCTATTGGCCTACAATTTTTAAAGACGCACACCTTCTTTGCAAATCCTGTGATGCATGTCAAAGGGCCGGAAAAATAAGTCAACGTGATGAAATGCCACAAAATGTCATTCAAGTATGTGAAGTATTTGACATTTGGGGTATTGACTTTATGGGTCCATTTCCAAAATCTCATAATAATCTCTACATTCTCGTAGCCATTGATTATGTATCTAAATGGGCAGAAGCACAAGCTCTCCCAACTAACGATGCACGAGTTGTAGTCAACTTTTTAAAACATCTTTTTGCAACGTTCGGAACACCGAAAGCTTTAATAAGTGATCGGGGAACTCATTTCTGTAATAATCAACTTGAGAAAGTTCTTAAAAGATATGGAGTAACTCATAAAATCTCCACTGCTTATCATCCACAAACAAGTGGACAAGTTGAAAATACCAACCGAGCTTTAAAACGTATTCTAGAGAAAACCGTAGGATCAAATCCGAAGGAATGGTCCATAAAATTGGAGGATGCACTCTGGGCTTTTAGAACAGCCTACAAAACTCCAATTGGAACAACACCTTTTAAACTCGTTTACGGAAAAGCATGTCATCTTCCAGTAGAAATTGAACATAAAGCATTTTGGGCTTTGAAGACATGTAATCTTGATTTACATGAAGCTGGACGTCTACGGTTAAGTCAACTAAACGAATTAGAAGAATTAAGACATGAAGCATACGAAAATTCGTTGATCTATAAGGAAAGAACGAAGAAATGGCATGATAAAAGAATTAGAAGTTCAAAAGAATTTAAAGAAGGAGACAAAGTTCTTCTTTTCAATTCACGATTCAAGCTATTTCCTGGAAAATTGAAATCAAGATGGTCTGGACCATTTATAGTCAAAAGATTTTTCCCATACGGAACAGTAGAATTAATAAATTCAAATGGGATTGAATTTAAGGTTAATGGTCACAGAGTTAAACATTACATAGATAGTCCGATGGAAGTCGACAACGAAGTTAATCACAATTTTGACACCACAGCTAACTAAGTGTGGGGAGAATCAAGTCTTTAAAGGATAATATGTATTTCTGTTAGAGTTAGATTTTCTGTTTTCGTGTAGTTCTCAAAAATGGAACCCGAATGGTCTTTCCCTAGCAGACCCTAACGAACTAGTCTTCTCCCCCCATTCTGAATTTTTATTTTTTTTAGGTTTTACGAGATGAAGACTTCCTGTGAATTAAACCATGGTCTAATGCTACACGCTTTGATCACTAAATGTAATAATGACACCCTTCCAAGTGAAATAGTATCATTAATCAGAGGTAAATTGGACGGAGTAAGAAAAGAATCCAGATGCGAAAATAATAAGTTACAATTTGGTAAAGGAAAATCAAAATCCGCAGCGAAAAGAAGAGCACGACACCTTGAAAGATGTCACAAATGCGGAAAATGGTCACACGAAGGAAAATGCTCGACAAATCAGACATATTCAAATACCGAATTTGTTACTTTATGCAGAGATGGACCGTTCATATGTTTAGAAGAAAAAACGTTGAATGCTCGAGGTTACGCCTATGTAGCTATGGAAAACCAATTAGTCCGACTATCTTATGAGTGGGCTAGAGCATATCACTAAGAAATCTATTTCGCAGGTAAGTATGTACAGTTTTTATTTTTATTTTTATTTTTAACCTTTTGATAATAAACGCTAATTTGTTCGCTATAAAGTATTAAATTGGTATTCGATAAAATTAGGTCTTGCGACCGAAATTATTGATATCATACAAAAATTTATTACATCACTGCGAAATTTACCATTTATTCTTAAGGTATAAATATCTTTAATCAATCAACCCAAAATATTTCAAAAATTCGTCATGAGTTAAACTAGGTTATGGAACCGAAATTACTTTACCAAAAAGAGGGGCGTATATTTTTGATAATATTTGATAGATTAAAGTGGGATAAAAGACCAAAAAGATTTTTAATTCTATTTTTACTTTGTTTTTAAAATTAATATATAAATATTAAATTAAAATTGTAAACTTCTTTAAAATTGTAAATATTTGGAAAATTAATATTTATAATATAAGTTTGTATGTATAAAACAAAATATAAGTTTAGTGTGAATTTTTAAATTTTATTAATATGAATTTTTAATTTTATGCATCTTAAATTTAAGTTTGGTGTGAAAATCAGGCCAGATAGAAAAAGAACCAGCGAGCTATTCTTCAACCACAACACACACACACATACACGAAACTCTCTCAAAACTTCACCAAATTTCACCAAATTTTCACCGTAATTCGTCAGCAAAAAGATAAAAATTACACCCCTAAACTCATAAATTTGCTAGTTTTTGTGAAAATTACCAATATTTTATCTAATGCAATTTTGTTAATTTCTAGTGTAATTAGTGTTAAATTGTTAGTATTTTATGCATGTATAACCTAGATTGATGCTATTTAACATGATTTGAAGCCAAAAACTTCAAAAATTTTAGAAATCTAGGGTTTGTGTTCTTGAGCAATTTGGGGCTTTTTGATATAAACAGGTTATGGCCAATTTTTGTCATAAATTATTACTAAATTAAGTAGTGTAACATGTTTAGGTAGTTAAATGATCTAAACATTGATCCTAAACATGATTTTTGGAGATTAAAGTGGACTTTTTAAGTCTAAAATTCATGAACTTGATTAATTTGATATAATTGCCATTTGAGACTTGTTTAATTATTAGTAATGACTATTTTGACATGTTATTTGAGTTAAATGCTTATGAACTTTGTATACATTTTCATATGTGCTTATTTGAAAAAGTATAGAATTGTAAAAAATGTGAAAATGTGTATAAGTTTAATTTTGATTTAACATGTTATTGTGATTGTTTTAAGTTGTTATTTTGCTAACACTAATGCATATTTGGATGCACAAACTTTGTGTTTAATGTGTTTTGCAGAAAGCCGATACTGGAGGTTCATCATCGTCATCATCTAGACGACCTGCTCCAGCTCCAGAACCAGAACCAGAAATGTAATACAAGCCAGAACCCGAACAAGTGCCACAACAGGAACAACAACATCAGCCTGATCAACATGTACCTTATTATGATCTACTACAGTTACCTAATGAATTCATAGTATTTCCGATGCATCCGCCTGTAGAATACCCAACGATTCCTGAACACACGTTGCATCCTAATCTGAGATTCGATAGACGATGGAGAGATTACCCGGCATATGAAAGTAATAAATTTAAATTGGTAACAAAAGAGGTAGAGGTGCCGAGGGTAATTGATTGGAATCCTTTGAAAACGGTCCATCTAGCTGACCGTGTTAGACAGCATTTGATTCAAAGGTATGGCAGTTCTTCTTTTACAGATTGGGAACGTCTTTTCACCATTCGTAGACTTGTATATAAGGAATGGTGTGTTGAGCTGATGAGTACTATAGCGTTAAATGTAGATGTAGATAGGTTAGATGATAGAAGTTTTCTTAGATTTATCCTTGGCGGTAGGATGTACAGAATGTCCATGATGGACATGGCCAGGGCATTACAGATTTACACTCCTAGTGAATTACTACTACCTGATTGTATGAGTTTGATTTATCGTGGTGAAAGGGTAGATAGGAACTATGACGCGAACGCCGTTTGGAGGAAAACACTCCTACTTACATATTAACAAAGCCGAGCTTCGTGTAATTCATAGATTTTTGGCTAACTCGATTACACAGAGAGGTCACAATAAGGAGAAAATGACCTTACATGATTTATTTTACCTAAAGTGTATTCGAGACCCGAGAAACTTTGTAAATATCCCTTACTGTGTTGGTTTTTATTTATCTAAAATGGTAGAAGGAATGCAGGACGGGAGTATAATAGGAGGAGGTATTTTTGTTACTCTCATTGGAGAGTATTTAGGTGTTGATAGGAACCAAGGGGGTCCATTACAGGTTTGTAGAGAACAGGATGAGACCAAAGGATTGCGGGTTTATGCGGGTGCTAAGGTATTGAAGAGTAGACGCAACCAGGCAGTTCCCTATGAAGGTAATCATCCTCAGGTAGAGAGAGGCTCAGATGAGGAAATGGAGGAAGCGGAAGACATTAGGGATGTCTTTCGAGATGCTATTCTTGACGTCCACGTTCGTATAGACAAGGTTAGCAAGTGGGTGACACAAAACCTTAAGTTTTGAGCTAAAAATTTCAAATATGAAACCCACCAAACCCACAAAAAGAATTTGCAAACACCGGTGAAGGGTTATCCCGAAAAACTTATCTAGGGTAAAAGATAGATTTAATTTTCAAAAGATCAAATGTTTTCATAAAGATCCAATTTCCTTAATGGATCTAAATTTTCATAGTCATGTGAGACTGTAAACCACATCGTTACTACCATTGTTCATAATGCCGTATAGAAATCACTGATGTACAAAGTGTGAAGAATAAAGAAGTGATTCTAGTATATTTCAAGACTATATTGCTTGATGACAAGCAACGCTCAAGTGTGGGAATATTTGATAATGCTAAAAACGAACATATATTTCATAGCATTATCCATCAAGAAAGACAAGCTTTTAGTTGCAATTGTTCTATTTACAAGTGATATTCGTTTAAATAATAAAAGGTGAAGACAAAATACAGATTCGACGAGTTGAAGACGCAAACGACCAAAAAGCTCAAAAGTACAAAGTACAATCAAAGAGGTTCCAATTATTGATGAGAAACGTCTCAAAATTACAAGAGTACAAGATTCGAAACGCAACAAGATATTAAATTGTACGCAAGGACGTTCGAAAATCCGGAACCGGGACCAGAGTCAACTCTCAACGCTCGACGCAACGGACTAAAAATTACAAGTCAAATATGCACATGAATATAATATAATATATAATTAATTCTTAAAATTAATATATATATTATATTATATTATATTATAAAAACCGTCGGCAGAAGAAAACAACAACATGTGAGCCTCCCCAGCTGGCCATGCGATCGCATGGCCTGGAGGAGCAAAACTCATGCGATCGCATGAGCCCCTTTTCCAGCCCACATGCCTATAAAATTCGCAGTTTGGTGAACATCAAACACATCTTTTTCCTTCTTCTTACTCAACGTATAATATATATATATATATATATATATATATATATATATATATATATATATATATATATTATAATTTTAATTTTAATTTTAATTCCAATAATAAGGGTATGTTAGCGAATGTTGTAAGGGTGTAAGTCGAAATTCTGTCCGTGTAACGCTACGCTATTTTTAATCATTGTAAGTTACGTTCAACCTTTTTACATTAATGTCTTGTAGCTAAATTATTATTATGCTTATTTATTACCGAAGTAATCATGATGTTGGGCTAAAAATATTAAAATTGGGTAATTGGGCTTTGTACCATAATTGGGGTTTGGACAAAAGAACGACACTTGTGGAAATTAGACTATGAGCTATTAATGGGCTTTATATTTGTTTAACTAAATGATAGTTTGTTAATTTTAATATAAAGATTTACAATTGGACGTCCCTATAAATAACCATATACACTCGATCGGACACGATGGGCGGGATATTTATATGTACGAATAATCGTTCATTTAACCGGACACGGGAATGGATTAATAGTCTATGGAATTATTAAAACAGGGGTGAAATTATGTACAAGGACACTTGGCATAATTGATAACAAAGTATTAAAACCTTGGGTTACACGCAGTCGATAACCTGGTGTAATTATTAAACAAAATATTAAAACCTTGTTACAGTTTAAGTCCCCAATTAGTTGGAATATTTGACTTCGGGTATAAGGATAATTTGACGAGGACACTCGCACTTTATATTTATGACTGATGGACTGTTATGGACAAAAACCAGACGGACATATTAAATAATCCAGGACAAAGGACAATTAACCCATGGGAATAAACTAAAATCAACACGTCAAACATAATGATTACGGAAGTTTAAATAAGCATAATTCCTTTATTTTCATATTTAATTGCACTTCTAATTATCGCTCTTTTATTTATTGTCATTATATTTAATTGCACTTTTAATTATCGTACTTTTTAATTATCGCACTTTTATTTATCGCAATTTTATTATCGTTATTTACTTTACGTTTAAAATTAAGTTGTATTTATTTTTAATATTTTACATTAGGTTTTAACTGCGACTAAAAGTTTTAAAAAAATCGACAAACCGGTCATTAAACGGTAAAAACCTCCTTTTTATAATAATAATATTACTTATATATATATTTGTATTTTTATAAATTAAAACTAATATAGCGTTAAGCTTTGTTTAAAAGATTTCCCTGTGGAACGAACCGGACTTACTAAAAACTACACTACTGTACGATTAGGTACACTGCCTATAAGTGTTGTAGCAAGGTTTAGGTATATCCATTCTATAAATAAATAAATATCTTGTGTAAAATTGTATCATATTTAATAGTTTTTCCTAGTAAAATATAAGCTATTTCATATACACCTCGCATAACATCAAGCTTCATAATTCAATATTCTCATTTTTTATGTATATCACACATTGTTAGTATACTTAGTGAGATACTTACATATCATAATCTCATGTTAACCATATATATATATATATATATATATATATATATATATATATATATATATATATATATATATATATATATATATATATATATATATATATATATATATATATATATATATATATATCATGTCATATTTACAAGTTTTAACGTTCGTGAATCGCCGGTCAACTTGGGTGGTCAATTATCTACATGAAACTCATTTCAATTAATCAAGTCTTAACAAATTTGATTGCTTAACATGTTGGAAATATTTAATCATGAAAATATATTTTTCATTTAATATATAATCATGGAAAAGTTCGGGTCACTACACCAACCATCGGTGACAATCCATCACCATCAAGAACAACCGTAAACCACCTTGATCACCATAAACCTTACATACATCGACTTTAACCGAGTACCAAACACTTATGATCACTCACCTATGTAAACAACCATCACCCTCCTCATTTTTTTGATCAGCCATCGTAACCACCATTGCACCACCATCACTGCCGGTCACCCTTAACCACCGCTAATATATATATATATATATATATATATATATATATATATATATATATATATATATATATATATATATATATATATATATCGTCTTTAAACGTAGTTCGAACCAAGGAACCATCACACATAACCACCACCTCTATCTAATACAATCATCACAAACTACTATACGGGTTATGCTACTCTTTGAACTTCGAAACCCATTTATTGTTGTTGAACCGAGATCAAGAACCAAAACATCATTAACAATTTATCATCATCAATGCCTCCTAGCTTTCTATTGTTTCTACTCTTCGAACACCTCCATCAATCACTATCAAATCATTCTTGTTTTAGTATTGCTAGATGAAGATCAACTTGACTACTGATGCGATATATTTTTCGGTGTTCTGTCACCTTAAACCACCATCATGATCACCATAACAATCACCATTACAATCGGCGCCTGCTACAACTGTTTTTCTACTTCCCTTTTTGAACCACTTTCTCCATTCGAGTCATCCATTTAAACTCCACTTTCATCAAACACTATCTTTAAACACCACCACATACGCTTGTGTGTATCTTCTGTTTTCTCGAACACCTGCTACTGCTAGTCCTTTGTTTTTTTCAATCGATCGCGGCAAGACCAAACACAATCCAACGAACCTGCTACTCGTTACTATTTCTATTGCAGTGCATACCGCTGTCTTTTTTCTTTCTATTAAATTAAACAAATAATGATGATATTAAAGAGATGATGGGGACGTTTAAGATAAAGATAATAATGATGTATGATGATAGTGAACACAGGTGATGAGTTGTATATACATAATTTTTTTTGCTGCCATCCAATTGCTTTTAAACACCAACGAATTCCACCTCTTTTACTTGGGCTTGTGTTTTGTTGGGCCGAATTCCTTTATTTTTCTACTTGGGCCGAATAGTGCAGTCTGCCATTTGGGCCGAATGTTTTCCTGTTTGGGCTAGGCAATTTGGGGTCGTATAAATCATTGTGTTGTTGAAGACCAAATTTATTTTTCTGTTAAAAAGTATTAAAGATGATACGTGAAAGATACTGTGATGATTCTAAAATGGAGATAATCGATGATGATGATGATGATGGTTATGGATGTTGACAATGATGATGGTGATATATATAATGATAAGGTTATATAGAATTAAGATAGGAATAAGTCGTTGCTTGGATGGTTAAGGGAGTTGATGAGTGTTAAGGTGAGAGGTTGCGGGTTCGAGCCCGGACAAGGGCAGTTATTTCTTTTTGGAGCTTTTTCTTGTGAGGTAGTATTATTATTACTCTTATTGTTATTATTATTATTATTATTATTATTATTATTATTATTATTATTATTATTATTATTATTATTATTATTATTATTATTATTATTATCATTATTATTATTATTATTATTAAGTATTAAGTATTAAGTATTAAGTATTAAGTATTAGTATTAGTATTATTAAGTATTTGGTGTTAGTTATTATTATTATTAATAACACTATTATTATCATTACTATTATTATTATAAGCATTATTATTACTATTCATATCATCCTTATTATCATTGTTAGTAAAAGTATTATTATTATTATTATAGATATTATAGTTATTATTATTATTACTATTATTATTATTATCATTATCATTATTACTAAAAGTATCATTATTACTAAACTTATCATTTTTATTAAAATTATTATTATTATTAAAAATATCATTTTTATTATTAGTGTTAACATTTCTTTTATTATTATTTTTATTATTATTATTATTATTACTATTTTATTAATATTATTATTATTATGATTACTACAAATTAATTTAGTATTATTATAATTATTATTTTTACAAACAAAAGATATTTATATAGAAATATATTTATTACATATATCATAAGTATATCTAATTTACTATTTTAATATAAAAATAACATATATAGATATATACAACATTGAAAATAATAAATAGATTACTATTTTAAATAAGTAATATATTAAATAATTAATATATATATAACCTAGTCTGAATACCATTATATGTTCATTATATGTGTTAATATATATATACATGATATAGGTTCGTGAATCTGAGGCCAACCCTGCGTTGTTCAGTATCGTCGTATGCATATTTTTACTACAAAATATCGTATTGTGAGTTTCATTTGCTCCCTTTTTAAATGCTTTTGCAATATATATTTTTGGAACTGAGAATATATGCGCTGTTTTTATAAATGTTTGACAAAATAGACACAAGTAATTGAAACTACATCCTATGGCTGGATTATTAAACCGAATATGCCCCTTTTTAGTCTGGTAATCTAAGAATTTGGGAACAGACATCGTAATTGATGCGAATCCTAAAGATAGATCTATTGGGCCCAACAAGCCTCATCCAAAGTACCGGATGCTTTAGTACTTCGAATTTATCATGTCCGAAGGGAGTCCCGGAATGATGAGGATATTCTATATGCATCTTGTTAAGGTCGGTTACCAGGTGTTCACCATATGAATGATTTTTATCTCTATGTAGTTTACGAAATGCCTGATATGAGATGTATATTTATGGAAAAATGAAATCTTGTGGTCTATTAAAATTATGGAAATGATTGATTACGATAAACCTATGAACTCACCAACCTTTTGGTTGACACTTTAAAGCATGTTTATTCTCAGGTATGAAAGAAATCTTCCGCTGTGCATTTCCTCATATTACATGGAGTCGTTCATGGCATATTTAAGTCGGTACCCCGCAATAGGACCAAATGTTGAAGACTGTGATGACCCAGAAATTCCCAACCAAATTTAAATTTAATCTTGTATGATTTCAACATGATAAGCAAAGTCTGTAAGGTTGAGTCTCAAAAAGTTTGAACTGTTTTCATGTATGCAATTACCCTTTGACTGCTTTCGACGATTCATAAACCATTAATTGTAAATGTTTATGCGTATGTATATATATATATATATATATATATATATATATATATATATATATAATAATTGGAAAAATATAATTTTAAGTACTATATGTTATTATTATTAATTATGTAAAATAAAATAAAATAGGATATTATAATAATTATGATTTAAAACATATCTATATATAAATAAAGTATATTAGAAATAAATATTAAATGATTGTAATACTCGTTTGATGTTCCGATTGATATTAAGCAAGTTAAATTCAAACTTATATGATTTTACAAATAAACGGTGATCCGAAAATGTGTTATATAAAATTATAGACTTATTAAAAATATATTTAGGATCTATTTGTTTAGTTTTATTACTCTGTGTATTTTACTTGTGATTGAACACTAATAATTAATTAACTTTTATGACTGATTTTTACACCCTAAGAGACCGAAATAATTAAATGCACTTAATTTAAAAATTTGGTATTTTCCGAATATTTTTATCCGCCCTTGATTAACAACGGTTCACGATATAATCTTCATAATTAAAACCGTCGGTAATTAGAATTCAAATGTTCGATGGCTTCACTAGTTATGATTGATATTATGATTGAATGATTAAATTAAATTACTATTAAAAGTTTTGTTTTGTCTCCCCACCATCTCAAATAATTATGGAGTAATATATGCAAAACATGAACTTGAACTGTGTTTTAATTCTATATTCAACCACTCTCACATTTATATATAAATATATGACTAACATATAAAGACCACCAAGAACAAACACCACTTCACGATCACCACCTTTCCATATCCCTCTTCTCTTTCTGTTTCTCTATTATTCGAGTACTATAACCCAGCTGCTGCTGCCGCTCATTACTGTTCTGTTTACAGCTCACAGCCCAACACCAAACCACTTCATCCCCTTAGTCATTAGACTCCATCGCCATTAACCAATACACGCGACGACTTCTGCAGTTGCTACAATACTCTCAGGTTGCACTCACCTCTATTATCTTCATATATATATAAATATATGTATATAACATCTACTATCTATCTGACTCTATATATACATTATATGCATATACATACATCATTACACTTCTTGAACACAAAGAAAAACAAACCCATTACTGTTACTATCAACTAATTTTATTTTGTTTTGAACTCACCATAACCAAATCCACCCTTCTTTCTTTCTTTCTATCTTTCTCTCTTGTCTGAAAACTAAACCGACACCATGTCTCACCATCTTCAAAATTCGGCTTAACACCATATATTTTTCTGTTTTCTGGACATCAAATCACCACCATCACAAACCCACAAGACCGCTGCTATGCTTTTCTGTTCGAACCCACCTCACGAACGAACAATCCATCTATCAAATTCTATCTTCTGTTTATATTCTGTCGAACAACCATCGATAAACCACCTGCTCAATATTTCAAAACACAAATTCAAATTTCGCAATTCAAATCACAATTCAAATTCATCTAACAAGTTCACAGCAACAATATCATATGATTTCAGCTTCTTCAAATAATAGAAATTATAATAGATTCACAACTCTATTTTACTACAGGAAACAATTATATTCATCAAATAATCAATTTCATTCATGAACTTGAATTCTCGGGTTCTTGTTTAATGATTCTTACAACAAATAAAGCTAACTTTTGTGATCAATAATAGAAATCAAACCCTCGTGAACCTTCAGATTCGAATATCAACATCATTATCACAGAAAATTTACCTGATTTCATCTCTTAGCCGAAAACACAATTCGTTGAGGTCCTCAGAGTACTTTGATCTATCTCAGCTCAAACTAAACAGAGATTTTAATTCATAATCCTCCAACAATACTTCGTGATGCTTCAAATTAAGTTAACAAACATTGAATGATTACAAATCTCAAAGTCAAACTAGTGTTTATTGAAGTCAAACATTGTGATTTACAAATTTTAGTATGTTTTTGATATAATTGAAGCTTGACGAGTATTTAGGAGATGAATTACAGTAATCTTCATGAAGTAATACATACCTAAAATGCTTTAGATTTCAGTTTCTGATTTTCATGTTCTTCATCACCGTCGCTACCATTATTAACAAATTGAAGATTGTTGTTGTTCTTAGCCTTGAATTCTTTCACAAAACTCCTTAATCGTGGATCTAAGAAACGAGTTCGTCTGATCTTGTAACTTGATTTTAAAGATTTTAATCTTGGAAAATTGGGGATCGGTTGATTGAGGAATGAACCGATCTGTGGCAACTAAAAGAAACGAATTATATAGACAGTCCATTGATTCAGATTTTAAAAGGGCAATGGGTTGGGTTATAATTTTGGGCTTCAAGTTTTAACATAATGGACTCATTTTTAAGCCCACATTTTTTTTCTTAAATGTAATAATATTGTTATTATTATTATTATTATTATTATTATTATTATTATTATTATTATTATTATTATTATTATTATTATTATTATTATTATTATTATTATTATTATTAATATTATTATAAATATTAAGTATTATTATTATTATCATTAACACATTATTATTAAAAATATTATTATCATTATTATAATTATTAACATTATTGTTATTATTATGATTACAAACATAAAGAATAAAGATACAAATAATATCATGAAAATGATTAAGTTACAATGAATTATTATTATTATTATCATTATTATTATTATAATTTTAACAAACAAATAATATTTATATAAAAATATATTTTTATGGGTATCATAACTATATTGATATTACATATTGTTTTTAAATGAAATGTTATTATTATAAAATATTAATTTAATTACATATGATAGATAAACATATTTTAATATAATCATATATATAAATATTAATTAGTTATCTAAAGTGTATAAAATAAGTTATAACTAATTTATTTATTAATAGCACATACAAATTATTAAGTATAATATATATATATATATATATATATTTATATATATATATATATATATATATATATATATATATATATATATATATATATATATATATATATATATATATATATATACTTGCTTAATTGTTATTATAAGTCTTAATATATACACAAATGATATAGGTTCGTGAATCCGAGGCCAACCCTGCATTGTTCAAAGTCGTCATATGTATTTTTACTACAAAATACAGGATTGTGAGTTCATTTGATTCCCTTTTACTCTTTACATTTTTGGGACTGAGAATACATGCGCTGTTTTTACAACTGCTTTATTAAATGCTTTTGAAATATATTTTGAACTGAGAATACATGAAATGCTTTTATAAATGTTTGACGAGATAGACACAAGCAAAACATTCCTCGAATGAATTATTATGCAGACAGAAGTTCTGTGGATTATTATTGAATTAGTTGGACGTTATAATTGCCACTAATTGTTGTGAATATTTCCCCTGATTATTATTGCTTGGTAACCTAAGAATTAGAAACGGGTATGACCCTAATTTACGCGAATCCTAAAGGTAGCTACCGGGTTTAACACCCCCACCCAGAATGTTCACTAGACGGAAGGGCTAGTGGGCGTGGTGTTTAGTACTTCAAAGTTTATATGATTATTATACAGATGAGATGTTCTATTTTGGGGATATTATGTATGCGTATTATATGTTAAGGTCGGTTACCAAGCCAAGCAATGAATGAAAAGTGAATGTTATGTATCGAGAGAATGATTTTATACACAGGTTATGTGTATGATATTTTTTGTACACGAGATATGTGTACGGTTACTAAGATTTATGAAAAATGGTTTTGTACACGAGATAGGTGTATTGTATTTAAATCTTGTGGTCTATCAAAATGATGAATTTTATTGTTTTATGATAAACTTATGAACTCACCAACCTTTTGGTTGACACTTTAAAGCATGTTTATTCTCAGGTATGAAAGAAATCTTCCGTTGTGCATTTGCTCATATTACATGGAGTCGTTCATGGCATATAGAGGTCAGAACCTCGCAATGGGACCAACTATTGAAGACTTCGTCCTGATGGATTAGGACGGGGTATGACATGTGGCATCAGAGCTAGTTTAACGCCGTCCATGTGTGGCGGGTTAGTAGTAAAGGAGGTTCTCACAGTGTTACCTGTGATGAAGCACTGGCTCTTACTCCTTGCGATCCCTTACGAGGGTTGGTAGTAGCCGAGAGGCAGGCCCTAAAATCAGTATCTGAGGTACACTCAGTGGTCACCATGCGGTTAGCTGGGAAGGCACTGGGTGGGATGGTGGTTGTCCCCACATAATGACATGTGGTATCAGAGCGATGGTCTTAGCGAACCAGGTCTTGCATTAGTGTGTCTAACTGATAGTTGTTTAGATGCATTAGTGGGTCTGGACTTCGACCGTGTCTGCATGTCAAAAGTTTTTCTTATCATTTAGTGTCAAAAATTATTTGCTTATCATCCTTAAAGTCTAGACACGTCTTACTGCCTCTATTGCATAGATAGTGTATAGATAAATTCATATCTTAGCGTATCTGTTATTGTTACCTTTGCCTGGCAGCTTTCGTAGAATCCTCCGTAACTTATGGGATTTTAGCATTATATATGCATATGTAAATTATGTATTGCAGGGTACTAATCTACATCCTATAATCTATTTCTTATCGAAAAATCCTTTATTCAATCGTACGAAATGGAACTCACCACTAGTTCAAGTCCCTCAGATTCCGATATGGAGTTCACCTAAGCTCCGAAAGCAGTGTCACCAGAATGAACCAACCAATCATCCATCCCCAATTCATCTAATGAGTTCGTAGTCGACTTAATCAATGGAGACGTGAAGAAGGCGATCCTTTTCACCAACCGAATTTACCTCTTGGCGATGAACCTGAAGCACTTATCAGCAAACCAGTCCGAATCATCATTTCCCCCCTCATTTCCCGAATATCTCACCACGATTATATTCCATCCACAAATCTAAATCTTATTCATTCGCTCGTTCTTACCGACAATCATCCCGGAGTAATCGAAGAAGTCAACGAAATTCACGCTCGAGTAATCAATTTGGAAAATGAGGTGCAACATTTACCAGCTTCATCAACATCACCGGCACCAACAGTACCATCAGTAACAGCACCAGTATCATCAACAATCCATACCTCAACATCTCATTCTGTACCTCGAGTATAATCATCGTTCTACGTATCGTTCTACATCAATTATCTTCGTTCTTCATGGCGATTATGTAATCTCTAATGTTTTAGGGATTATGTATTCTAGTTATAACGGTAAATCAAATGAGATTAATATTATATTAACTCATTCAATCTATGATTAGATCTGAAGAAAATATATATGTAAGTATATTTTCATAAAGATTGTAATTAAAAATTCTTTCGTACAAACTGTTAATGGTGAAAATATTTTAACGGGTAGGTAATACCCGAGGAATATTTAGATTTCACGTTAATAAGTTACATTGTACATTCTTCGAATCTGATTCAACAGTCATTTACTATCCTATTTACAACCACCGATATACGTAACCGTTCACCAAAGAATAACTATTTTCATTCAAATTCAATTTCATATTTGGATTTTGACCTATCAGAATCCAACAAGTGGCATAATGAAGAAATAATGAACACAATAAAAAATTGATTAGAAACAGACTAATTAACAATATGAAATTTTGTTAAGAAACCACGCTAACAAGATCCTAGCTAACTGTTCCTAGTTAACTGTTAATTCTGTATTACATTTTATTTTATCGCAATTTATTTATCGTAATTTAATTATCGCAATTTATTTATCACAATTTATTTATCGCAGTTTATTTATCGCAATTTATATTCTCGCAATTTTATTGATCGTCATTTAATTTCTGTTATTTATTTTACGCATTTTAAATATTGGGACA
Organism: Rutidosis leptorrhynchoides; assembly: GCF_046630445.1. NCBI lineage: Eukaryota > Viridiplantae > Streptophyta > Magnoliopsida > Asterales > Asteraceae > Rutidosis > Rutidosis leptorrhynchoides. The sequence continues at coordinate 164,690,438 of NC_092338.1, read as the reverse complement.
CGTATACAAGGTTTTGACATATCATATCGACGCATATATATATATATATATATATATATATATATATATATATATATATATATATATATATATATATATATATATATATATATATATATATATATATATATATATATATATAATTTGGAATAACCATAGAACTCTATATGCTGTAATGATCGAGTTCGCTATACAGGATTGAGGTTGATTCTATAATAATATATATACTTTGAGTTGTGATCGAGTCTGAGACATGTACACGGGTTACGATACGTATTAATCAATTCGAATATTATATATTAAACTATATATGAATTATTGGACTATTAACTGTGGACTATCGACTGTGGACGAATAATATGGACAATTAAAATGAATTAAAATATTGATTATAACATATGAAACTAAACAATTCTTCAAGTTTGCCACTTGATTTCATCTTAAACCTCATCTGTATTTTGACGGTTAAAGTCTGCATCAAACCTTTCATAATTCTTGAAAACAACTCAATCGAGAGGGTGAACCAACCGCACTTCATCTACGGAAGAAAAGATTGATACATATAGTTATGCACCTGGAAAACTCTCGGAACCTGAGTAAACGTTTAACACGTATCTGTACTAGCTCCTTTGACATTGTTATTACTGAAAATAACTTTGCATTTCCTTTTCAAATTAGCCAAATTTGTCACAGCTCCAGCAAGTCAACTTTGACTTTTCAAACGGACTAGCCTTACTATAACCTTGATATATATGCGTACTCTTTTATTGTTATCGGGGAACCTTTTATATCCCATCATATTACCAGCAGACGTACCAACAACCTCGTTGCGCCTTGGCTTAAATTTCCCCGACAAATCACTATATTTATCTATTGAAGTCTCAACATATACTCATCCACATCTTGAAACAAGAATTTGCCATACCAATTACCGGGAATCGGCAAAATCTGTATTGTGAGCCTCGCAACGTTTCCACATCAACAGTTATATGTATCCATATAACATTTATCTCTTAGAACTATGATCTTCCATTTTGAAATTCTGAAAAGCACCCAATCTACGAATTAATACTATGAATTTTGAAAAGTTGAATGAAGCAACAAAAACTGTAAACGACCTCAACAGCCAAAAGTTGATGATAAAGAATTGTATATTGGCAAAGCTCAGAAAAAGTTTGAAACTGAAAAACTGATTGAGCAAACTACGAAGGAGTCTCTAAACAAATCACAAGGACTAAACTTGTACATTAAGAATCCTGATGATTCTGTTTCTGATGAAATCTTTAGCAAATACCTTGCTTCTGACTCCAAACTCTTGCGGACAAATTTTCTTCACCATCCTTCGATATTAAAAATTCCAATATATCATCGTATCTGTCATTATAAATATCCTCCATATTTCTAAAGATATTTTCATAACTATTCTTATCTAAAATCATTAATCTCTTCGTGCTATCAGTGTTACATCATATAGAAACTATTAGTTTCTATATTATGTAAACTTTCGAGCTTAAAATATGAATGTTATTGAAGTAATGTTGGGAACTGATGCATGAGTTAGTATAATATAATGACACTTGATCAACGTGATTATATTACAGTAAGTCATGCTGAGTTTCTAAATGGAACATGATAATTCACAGATTATAACGTCATCATGTGTCATGTTACATAACTCTTTCATTCTGATTAACTTCTGAACATATCAAGAAAATATATTCTTGATAGTTCTATTCTCAGCGATTCTGGTAATTTGACAAATCAAATCGTGCTATTACGTTCTTTCTCGTTTAGAACATTAAGTTCATTCGGAACTCCATACTTACGAATTCTGGACCATTACTCGCTTTACTAGAGATCGAGAGGATGATAAAAAGGCAAAGAGCTCCAAAATATAAGAGAAAATATAAAGCCCAATAACAACACGAAGGTTACAAACTACGGATATTAATACGAATAACAATACAAAGAAACAGTATGATTAAGAATAATATCATCCCAAAGTAATAGTATAAGTAAACAGATTTTTCTGGTGGAATATTGAAAAGAAGGATGACAGAAAAGATAATTAGAAAATATTAAGGATTAGAACTGGGTTAAGCATTTTCACAATCTTTTGGATGAATAAACTAAGAAGGAAAGTATAGGAATGATGAGGATAATGGAACGAAAAGAGTTTAATTTATAATGAAAATAACAGACAGAGTAATCGAGGCAGACCATCGTATTAAATAATAGAGATCTTAATTTCCTTACTCACCGAAAAATCAAATCTTTTAGATTTCTAAGATTTTCTTTAAATCCCTTGAATTCCGGAATTCAACCAAGACAACGTCAAAAGTTAAGACACATCTTACTTTCTAAATTCAACCATGACTAGTAAAAAGTTATGATGAAACTTATCTTTCTCATTTCACTATTAAGTGATAGATTCACTCGTAATCTTCGAATAATCGAATTATTTTATCTTTATTACTAAATAATGATAAAACTCTATTTATCAACTCATATTCATCATGAAAACATTTTTATTGTTAGCCATGACCACCTCACTCAAATTTCGGAACGAAATTTCTTTAACGGGTAGGTACTGTGACTACCCGAAAATTCCCAACCAAATTTAAATTTAATCTTGTATGATTTCAACATGATAAGCAAAGTCTGTAAGGTTGAGTCTCAAAAAAGTTTGAACTGTTTTCATGTATGCAATTACCCTTTGTCTGCTCTCGACGATTCACGAACCATTAATTGTAAATGTTTATGCGTATGTATATATATATATAAATAATAATTGGAAAAATATAATTTTAAGTACTATATGTTATTATTATTAATTATGTAAAATAAAATAAAATAGGATATTATAATAATTATGATTTAAAACATATCTATATATAAATAAAGTATATTAGAAATAAATATTAAATGATTGTAATACTCGTTTGATGTTCCGATTGATATTAAGCAAGTTAAATTCAAACTTATATGATTTTACAAATAAACGGTGATCCGAAAATGTGTTATATAAAATTATAGACTTATTAAAAATATATTTAGGATCTATTTGTTTAGTTTTATTACTCTGTGTATTTTACTTGTGATTGAACGCTAATAATTAATTAACTTTTATGACTGATTTTTACACCCTAAGAGACCGAAATAATTAAATGCACTTAATTTAAAAATTTGGTATTTTTCGAATATTTTTATCCGCCCTTGATTAACAACGATTCACGATATAATCTTCGTAATTAAAACAGTCGGTAATTAGAATTCAAATGTTCGATGGCTTCACTAGTTATGATTGATATTATGATTGAATGATTAAATTAAATTACTGTTGAAAGTTTTGTTTTTGTCTCCCCACCATCTCAAATAATTATGGAGTAATATATGCAATACATGAACTTGAACTGTGTTTTAATTCTATATTCAACCACTCTCACATTTATATATAAATATATGACTAACATATAAAGACCACCTAGAACAAACACCACTTCAAGATCACCACCTTTCCATATCCCTCTTCTCTTTCTGTTTCTCTATTATTCAAGTACTACAACCCAGCTGCTGCCACTCATTACTGTTCTGTTTACAGCTCACAGCCCAACACCAAACCACTTCATCCCCTTAGTCATTAGACTTCATCGCCATTAACCAATACACGCGACGACTTCTGCAGCTGCTACAATACTCTCAGGTTGCACTCACCTCTATTATCTTCATATATATATGTATATAACATCTACTATCTCTCTGACTCTATATATACATTATATGCATATACATACATCATTACACTTCTTGAACACAAAGAAAAACAAACCCATTACTGTTACTATCAACTAATTTTATTTTGTTTTGAACTCACCATAACCAAATCCACCCTTCTTTCTTTCTTTCTATCTTTCTCTCTTGTCTGAAAACTAAACCGACACCATGTCTCACCATCTTCAAAATTCGGCTTAACACCATATATTTTTCTGTTTTCTGGACATCAAATCACCACCATCACAAACCCACAAGACCGCTGCTATGCTTTTCTGTTCGAACCCACCTCACGAACGAACAATCCATCTATCAAATTCTGTCTTCTGTTTATATTCTGTCGAACAACCATCGACAAACCACCTGCTCAATATTTCAAAACACAAATTCAAATTTCGCAATTTAAATCACAATTCAAATTCATCTAACAAGTTCACAGCAACAATATCATATGATTTCAGCTTCTTCAAATAATAGAAATTATAATAGATTCACAACTCTATTTTACTACAGGAAACAATTATATTCATCAAATAATCAATTTCATTCATGAACTTGAATTCTCGAGTTCTTGTTTAATGATTCTTACAACAAATAAAGCTAACTTTTGTGATCAATAATAGAAATCAAACCCTCGTGAACCTTCAGATTCGAATATCAACATCATTATCACAGAAAATTTACCTGATTTCATCTCTTAGCCAAAAACACAATTCGTTGAGGTCCTCAGAGTACTTTGATCTATCTCAGCTCAAACTGAACAGAGATTTTAATTCATAATCCTCCAACAATACTTCGTGATGCTTCAAATTAAGTTAACAAACATTGAATGATTACAAATCTCAAAGTCAAACTAGTGTTTATTGAAGTCAAACATTGTGATTTACAAATTTTAGTATGTTTTTGATATAATTGAAGCTTGACGAGTATTTAGGAGATGAATTACAGTAATCTTCATGAAGTAATACATACCTGAAACGCTTTAGATTTCAGTTTTTGATTTTCATGTTCTTCATCACCGTCGCTACCATTCTTAACAAATTGAAGATTGTTGTTATTCTTAGCTTTGAATTCTTTCACAAAACTCCTTAATCGTGGATCTAAGAAACGAGTTCGTCTGATCTTGTAACTTGATTTTAAAGATTTTAATCTTGGAAAATTGGGGATTGGTTGATTGAGGAATGAACCGATCTATGGCAACCAAAAGAAACGAATGATATAGACAGTCCATCGATTCAGATTTTAAAAGGGCAATGGGTTGGGTTATAATTTTGGGCTTCAAGTTTTAACATAATGGACTCATTTTTAAGCCCACATTTTTTTCTTAAATGTAATAATATTGTTGTTATTATTATTATTATTTTTATTATTATTATTATTATTATTATTATTATTATTATTATTATTATTATTATTATTATTATAAATATTAAGTATTATTATTATTATCATTAACACATTATTATTAAAAATATTATTATCATTATTATAATTATTAACATTATTGTTATTATTATGATTACAAACATAAAGAATAAAGATACAAATAATATCATGAAAATGATTAAGTTACAATGAATTATTATTATTATCATTATTATTATTATAATTTTAACAAACAAATGATATTTATATAAAAATATATTTTTATGGGTATCATAACTATATTGATATTACATATTGTTTTTAAATGAAATTTTATTATTATAAAATATTAATTTAATTACATATGATAGATAAACATATTTTAAAGTAATCATATATATATAAATATTAATTAGTTATCTAAAGTATATAAAATAAGTTATAACTAATATATTTATTAATAGCACATATAAATTATTAAGTATATTAATAATATATATATATATATATATATATATATATATATATATATATATATATATACTTGCTTAATTGTTATTATAAGTCTTAATATATACACAAATGATATAGGTTCGTGAATCCGAGGCCAACCCTGCATTGTTCAAAGTCGTCATATGTATTTTTACTACAAAATACAGGATTGTGAGTTCATTTGATTCCCTTTTACTCTTTACATTTTTGGGACTGAGAATACATGCGCTGTTTTTACAACTGCTTTATTAAATGCTTTTGAAATATATTTTGAACTGAGAATACATGAAATGCTTTTATAAATGTTTGACGAGATAGACACAAGCAAAGCATTCCTCGAATGAATTATTATGCAGACAGAAGTTCTGTGGATTATTATTGAATTAGTTGGACGTTATAATTGCCACTAATTGTTGTGAATATTTCCCCTGATTATTATTGCTTGGAAACCTAAGAATTAGAAACGGGTATGACCCTAATTTACGCGAATCCTAAAGGTAGCTACCGGGTTTAACACCCCTACCCAGAATGTTCACTAGACGGAAGGGCTAGTGGGCGTGGTGTTTAGTACTTCGAAGTTTATATGATTATTATACAGACGAGATGTTCTATTTTGGGGATATTATTTATGCGTATTATATGGTAAGTCGGTTACCAAGCCAAGCAATGAATGAAAAGTGAATGTTATGTATCGAGAGAATGATTTTATACACAGGTTATATGTATGATATTTTTGTACACGAGATATGTGTACGGTTACTAAGATTTATGAAAAATGGTTTTGTACACGAGATAGGTGTACTGTATTTAAATCTTGTGGTCTATCAAAATGATGAATTTTATTGTTTTATGATAAACTTATGAACTCACCAACCTTTTGGTTGACACTTTAAAGCATGTTTATTCTCAGGTATGAAAGAAATCTTCCATTGTGCATTTGTTCATATTACATAGAGTCGTTCATGGCATATAGAGGTCAGAACCTCGCAATGGGACCAACTGTTGAAGACTTCGTCCAGATGGATTAGGATGGGGTATGACAAAGACTTCGTCCAGGTGGATTAGGATGGGTTGCTTCAGTTGGTATCAGAGCGGTGGCCTTAGCGAACCAGGTCTTGTATTAGTGTGTCTAAATGATAGTTGTTAGGATGCATTAATGAGTCTGGACTTCGACCTAGTAGTTGTTAGGATACATTAATGAGTCTAGACTTGGACCTTGTCTGCATGTCAAAAGTTTTGATTATCATTCCTTGTCGAAAAATATCTACTTATCATTTTCAGTCTCGACACGTCTTATTGTAATTATTGCATAGATGATGTACAGACAAATTCATATCCCATCACATTAAACCTTGTCTGACACGTTTCCATAATTCCCTCCGTAATCTACGGGATCTTTTGTACTATATATTGGTATTCTATGTAAATAGAATATCATCTGATATCCAAAAATCATTTCATATCGAGAACCCTCTAACTGACCGTGTAAGATGGATTCTGCACAAAGTTCGAGTTCCTATAGTTCCGAAGGTAATTCTGAAAACTCTTAAAGCAGTGTGACCGAAGTGCCCCAACTGGTTGACTATACTCCATTCTGGAGGAAATGGGGATGGGTTCGAGACATACTCACTCGCTGGAGAAATGAAGAGGGAGAACCCTACTGCGAACCGAACTTACCTCCCGACATCGGAGAACTTGACGCACTCACCGGACAACCAATTCGCAATACCATTTTCACACTCTTTGCCAGAATATTTCGCCTCAAAAAACGCATTCACAGAGTTATGTTGGTGATTCAACCTCTACTCCCAACTACTAATCAAGTAGGATTAGTAGAAGAAGTCAGGGAGCTTCGTGCTAGGGTTGAAGAAAGAATGGAGTCTCTGGAAAGTACAGTATGTAATTTGGAAGATAGACTTACGCCTACCACATCATCACCAACACCACACACCTCAACACCACAATCTATATCTCAAGCATAATCATCATTCTACATATCGTTCTACATCATTATTCTTCTTTCTGCATGGCGATTATGTAATCTCTAATGTTTTAGAGATTATGTATCCTAGTTCTAACCATAAATCAAATGAGTTTAATATCACATTGACTCATTAAATCTATGATTACATCTGAAGAAAAATATATATGTATATATATTTTCATAAATATTTTAATTAAAAGTTATCTTGTACAAACTATTAATGATGAGAATATTTTAACGGGTAGGTAATACCCTAGAAATATTTAGATCTTACATTAACATGTTATACTGTACATTCTTCAATTCTGATTCAATAGTCATTTACTATCCTACTTACAACCACAGATATACGTATCCGTTCATCCACGAATAATCATTTTCACTCCAAATCAATTTCATACACGAAATTTTATCGATCAGAATCCAAGTCAAGATTTGACAAGTGGCATAATGAAGAAAATAATGGACAAATAAAATTTGATTAGTAACCAATTAATTAACTACGTAAAATTTTAAATCTATACTAACCAAATCCTAGCTAACTGTTCCTATATCCGTTATGACTATTTCCTTATTATATTTTATTTATTGTCATTTTAATTATCACAATTTTAATACTCGCAATTTTATTTATCGCCATTTAAATACTGTTATTTATCTTACGCATTTTAAATATCGTCATTTAAATACTGTCATAATATACTAGTCTTGGTTAATCTCGAGACAATATAATATAATCTTGATTGATTAGATTATATATTGAATTATTAGACTATTGGACTACTAACATTAGACTACTAACCTTGGACAATTAAAATGTATTAAAAGAGTAAGAAATATTAAATATAACATTTTGATTTAAAATATCGTTAATAAATTACATCTTCTACAGTTAAATATTTTCTTAAGTTTGTCACTTGATTCCATCTAAAACATCATTTGTATCTTGACAATTACAATCTTCATTCAAACCCTTCAAACTCTTGAAAACACCTCGGAATGATAACCAAAGATTCAGATATGAGACTGTTGATGAAGCAGTAAAAGTTATGGATGGTCCTAATGACCAGAAACTTAATAATAAAGAATGGTGTGTTGAAAAGGCTCAGTTTTGGAACTGGAAAATAGATTGAGCAGACTATGAAGGAGGCTGTGGATAAATCACAAAATATGTACTTACAAAATCCAGATGATTCAGTATCTGCTGAAACCTTTAAACAAATATCTTGCTCCTACTTATTATAAATCCTTGCGGACAAATTTCTTCATCATCTTCTGATCTTAAATATTTTAAATTCTAAGATATTATCGTATCTTTCGTTATAAATATATTTGTTCGAAATTATCTATCTCCTAGTGCTATCTATGTTACATCATAAAAGAAACTGTTTTAGTTGCTATCCTTCTATAAAATATGAGTTTAAATTATGAATGATTTCTGGAGAAGTGTTGGGAGTTGAAGCATGAGTTAGTATAATATAATGACGCCCGGCTAACGTGATTATATTACAGTAAGTCATGCTGAATTTCTAATGGAACGTGATGATTCACAGATCATACCCTCATCATGTGCCATGTTACATAACTCTTACATTCTACTTAACCTCTAATCATATCAAGAGAATATATTCTTGATAGTTCCATGCTCCGTGATTCTGGTAATTTAACAAATCAAAACGTGCTATTACATTTCCTTCTGCTTAGTATACTATGATCATTCAAAACTTCATACCTACGAATTCTGGACCATTACTTGCTTTACTTAAAGTCGAGAAGAGAAAATAAAAGCATGGAGCTCCGAAATATAAGGGAAAATAAAAATTCCAACAACAACCCAGAAATTTACAAACTGTGTATATCAATGCATATAGCAATATAAAGACACGGGAGAACTAAAAACACTATAAAACCAAGAGTATATTAGAAGTAAATAGATTCTTCCGGTGACGGATGAAAAAGAAGAATGACAGATATGAAAGTTAGGAGTATATCAAAAATCAGAACTGGATGGAGCATATTGACGAATGCTTTAAAGTATGAAATGAGGGAGAAAGAATAGAAGGTGTGAGTTATGGAAATAAGGAAACGAAAGGGGTGGAATTATAGTGAACTATCCGACAGAACAATCGGAACAGATTATCGCATTTAATCAAAGAAGATCCTAGTTTCCTTAATTACCGAAGAACCAAATCTTATTACGAAGATTTCCTCTAAATTCCATGAATTTCGGAATTCAACCATGACTACGTCAAAAAGTTAAGACGAGACTTTTCACTCTTTTGTGATAACTTCACCCGTACTCTTCGAGTAATCGAATTGTTTTATCCATATTACTCTATGGTAATAAAACTCTATTTATCAACTTATATTCGTCATGAAAACATTCTTATCATTAGCCATGACGACCTCGATCAAATTTTGGAACGAAATTTCTTTAACGGGTAGGTACTGTGACGACCTGAAAAATTTCGACTAATTTTGAACTAAACTCACGATACGATTTCATAATTCTGACATGATAAGCAAAGTCCGTTATGTTGCTTCTCAAAAATTTTTGAACCATTTTCGTACATTCATTTAACTTCAACCATTTCCGACGATTCACGAACAATTAATTGTAAATAGATATGTGTGTATATATATATATATAATAATTGAAAATATAATTTGAAATATTATATGTTGTTGTTATTAAAGCTAATTATGTTAAATAAAATAAAAATATGTTTTTATGATAATTATTATTTAAAACACATCTATATAAATAAAGTATATTAAATATATATTTTGCGATTTCGAACCTATTTAGTAAACGACAGTAACACTCAATTTCCATTCGATGGATATTAAACAAGTTAGGTACAAACTTATATGATTTTAAAATAAACGGTGATCTGAAAATGAGTTATATAAACTATAGGCTTATTAAAAATGTATTTAGGAGCTACTTGTTAAATTTGAACACTTTTCATATTTTACCTGGAATCGAGCGCGGATAGTGAATTACTTTTTAATTAATACTTAATAACCAAATTTCATATCATAATGACTAAAATAAATAAAGATAATTAATGTAAAAATTTGGGATTTTTCCGAATACTTTTATTCATCACAAATGATCAACGGACCACGATATACTATTCAAAATAAAACTGTCGGTAAGAAAGATACAAAAATAGAGGCTGCTAATATATTTTTATTATTTTATATTATTACACGTTGGATATTAATATCTTTATATATCTCTGTAACTTTGAAATTTTGATCACACACCCACTTGTTTAACATTCATGCACCACACCTTTTATATATATATATATATATATATATATATATATATATATATATATATATATATATATATATATATATATATATATATATATATATATATTTGTCTTCTTTTCTCTTACCCAATTCTCTGCATCTTCATTCTTTTATACCTCTAAAACAACGTACCTCTCAGCAAGTAGAATCTCTGAAAGTCCCATTAGTCTATTTGTATTAGGAACACGTGCATACAAATGTTGCCATTTTTTTCTCTCTCTTATGACCAATCCACATTTACAGAAAAACATCGAGCATATTTATATCACGGGTAGTGGTGTGAGGTCCAAGAAATCGACCGATTGTTGTTCCAACGATTCAACACTCCCATTCGCCACCCATGTCAACCACCATCGTCACTCCAAGCTACCACCATGCCCAACCATCGGTGACAACCCATCACCATCAAGAACAACCGTAAACCACCTTGATCACCATAAACCTTACATACATCGACTTTAACCGAGCACCAAACACTTATGATCACTCACCTATGTAAACAAGCATCACCCTCCTCATTTTTTTTGATCAACCATCGTAACCACCATTGCACCACCATCACCGCCGATCACCCTTAACCACCGCTACTATATATATATATATATATATATATATATATATATATATATATATATATATATATATATATATATATCGTCTTTAAACGTAGTTCAAACCAAGGAACCATCACACATAACCACCACCTCTATCTAATACAATCATCACAAACTACTATACGGGTTATGCTACTCTTCGAACTTTGAAACCCATTTATTGTTGTTAAACTGAGATCAAGAACCAAAACATATTAACAATTTATCATCATCAATGCCTCCTAGCTTGCTATTGTTTCTACTCTTCGAACACCTCCATCAATCACTATCAAATCATTCTTGTTTTAGTATTGCTAGATGAAGATCAACTTGACTATTGATGCGATATATTTTTCTGTGTTCTGTCACCTTAAACCACCATCATGATCACCATAACAATCACCATTACAATCGGCACCTGATACAACTGTTTTTCTACTTCCCTTTTTGAACCACTTTCTCCATTCGAGTCATCCATTTAAACTCCACTTTCATCAAACACTATCTTTAAACACCACCACATACGCTTGTATATATCTTCTGTTTTCTCGAACACCTGCTACTGCTAGTCCTTTGTTTTTTTCAATCGATCGCAGCAAGACCAAACACAATCCAACGAACCTGCTACTCGTTACGATTTCTATTGCAGTGCATACCGCTGTATTTTTTTCCATTAAATTAAACAAATAATGATGATATTGAAGATATGATGGGGACATTTAAGATAAAGATAATAATGATGTATGATGATCGTGAACACTGGTGATGAGTTGTATATACATATTTTTTTTGCTGCCATCCAATTGCTTTTAAACACCAATGAAATCCACCTCTTTTACTTGGGCTTGTATTTTGTTGGGCCGAATTCCTTTACTTTTCTACTTGGGTCGAATAGTGTAGTCTGCCATTTGGGCTGAATGTTTTCCTGTTCGGTTAGGAAATTTGGAGCCGTATAAATCATTGTGTTATTGAAGACCAAATTTATTTTTCTGTTAAAATGTATTAAAGATGATACGTGAAGGATATTGTGATGATTCTAAAATGGAGATAATCGATGATGATGATGATGGTTATGAATGTTGACAATGATGATGGTGATATATATAATGATAAGGTTATATAGAATTAAGATAGGAATAAGTCATTGCTTGGATGGTTAAGGGAGTTGATGAGTGTTAAGATGAGAGGTTGCGGGTTCGAGCCCGGGCAAGGGCAGTTATTTCTTTTTGGAGCTTTTTCTTGTGAGGTAGTATTATTATTACTCTTATTGTTATTATTATTATTATTATTATTATTATTATTATTATTATTATTATTATTATTATTATTATTATTATTATTATTATTAAGTATTAAGTATTAGTGTTAGTATTATTAAGTATTAGGTATTAGTTATTATTATTATTAATAGCACTATTATTATCATTACTATTATTATTATAAGCATTATTATTACTATTCATATCATCCTTATTATCATTGTTAGTAAAAGTATTATTATTATTATAGATATTATAGTTATTATTATTATTATTACTATTATTATTATTATTATCATTATCATTATTACTAAAAGTATCATTATTATTAAACTTATCATTTTTATTAAAATTATTATTATTATTAAAAATATCATTTTTATTATTAGTATTAACATTTCTTTTATTATTATTTTTATTATTATTATTATCATTATTACTATTTTATTAATATTATTATTATTATGATTACTACAAATTAATTTAGTATTATTATAATTATTATTTTTACAAACAAAAGATATTTATACAGAAATATATTTATTACATATATCATAAGTATATCTAATTTACTATTTTAATATAAAAATAACATATATAGATATATACAACATTGAAAATAATAAATAGATTACTATTTTAAATAAGTAATATATTAAATAATTAATATATATATATATATATATATATATATATATATATATATATATATATATATATATATATATATATATATATATATGTATATATATTTATATAACCTAGTCTGAATACCATTATATGTTCATTATATGTGTTAATATATATATACATGATATAGGTTCGTGAATCTGAGGCCAATCCTGCGTTGTTCAGTATCGTCATATGCATATTTTTACTACAAAATATTGTATTGTGAGTTTCATTTGCTCCCTTTTTAAATGCTTTTGCAATATATATTTTTGGGACTGAGAATACATGCGCTGTTTTTATAAATGTTTGACGAAATAGACACAAGTAATTGAAACTACATTCTATTGCTGGATTATTAAACCGAATATGCCCCTTTTAGTCTGGTAATCTAAGAATTTGGGAACAGACACCGTAATTGACGCGAATCCTAAAGATAGATCTATTGGGCCCAACAAGCCTCATCCAAAATACCGGATGCTTTAGTACTTTGAATTTATCATGTCCGAAGGGAGTCCCGGAATGATGGAGATATTCTATATGCATCTTGTTAAGGTCGGTTACCAGGTGTTCACCATATGAATGATTTTTATCTCTATGCAGTTTGCGAAATGCCTGATATGAGATGTATATTTATGGAAAAATGAAATATTGTGGTCTATTAAAATTATGGAAATGATTGATTATGATAAACCTATGAACTCACCAACCTTTTGGTTGACACTTTAAACCATGTTTATTCTCAGGTATGAAAGAAATCTTCCGCTGTGCATTTGCTCATATTACATGGAGTCGTTCATGGCATATTTAAGTCGGTACCTCGCAATGGGACCAAATGTTGAAGACTTCGTCCAGGTGGATTAGGACGGGTCGCTTCACCCCCTACTCAAATAGTTACCGGAGACGCTGCTTCTCCTAATCCTGATTTCGTTAAATGGCAGTAAGAAGATCGACATGCTCTCATCATTGTGCAATCCTCCTTGTCTGAAGAATACATGGCTGTTGATGTGCATGATCGTGTCCTTTTATTTTGAACGGATTTGGATTGAATTTATTACAGGAATTGGTTGTGATTATATGGCGTTTTTATGATTTCGGATTGATTTCACACATATAGGCAACTAGTCCCATTCGTATAGTAATATTTTATTTGGTAAATTCGGTTCGTTCCACAGGGAAATGGAGTTTTCAAGTGTTTTAATCGTTAAAAGTTAAACTATTTAAAAGGGGGATTTTGGATTAGGCTTTAATTATAACTAAACGCAATTTGAATTTAACTAAAACTAAATAACTAAATTAACGAAAATAAAAATACAGTTTATACTAATTTGACAAAATAAAAGAAATAAGGTTTTTCATGGCAATATAGTAAAATAGTAAAAAGTAATTAAAATTTACTATATGATAAAAAGTAATACGGTAAAAAGTAAATAGAATTTATCTACGTAGTAAAAAGTGAAATTGATGAGATTTAAAATAAAGTAAAGTAGTGGTTACTAAAATATGTCCCCTCTGGATTATGGATTGTTTTTAAGTCCGATTACGATGTTTTAATATATATCCTTATATTTTATATTTCGATTTATAAAGATTTAATTAACTAAAATTAAATCTAACTTTCATTAGATCTCGTTTTAACGAATTATATTATACCCCGACTATTCAAATTGAGATTTAAATCTGGTTTTAACTTTCGCTAATACCAAAATTATAACGGTATTCCATTTTTATAATTACACGATTATATAAACTATAATATTACCCAAACCACCGAATCACACTTCTAAATTGTTGTCAATAATTTGTCCATATGTCCATCTAGATCACTAAGGTGTTGAAGCATAATTTATGTAAATTTAATTAACTTTCGCTAATCAATTTAATAAATTATGTGATAGGGGTGAAAATATCAAATTATATAACAATGGGTCAGTGATTAAGCTCAATATTAAAAATAGTCAACGTTACATCATAATATTATAATATGGTTCAATCCATTCGTCCAGAGGTTCTACATTTTAGCCACCATTGTGGGTATTTAGTTGGATATTATAACGGCATAAAAATATAAATTATATAAAGTGGACATGGGTACAATAATAATAATAATAATAATAATAATAATAATAAACGATAACAATAATAATAATAAATAACGATAATAACGACGATAATAATAAATATTACGATAAAAATAACAACAATAATAATAATAATAACAATAATAATAATAATAACGATACATGAATATAATAAAGTTGGGACGTGGAGACTTACAGCGAGTTGGAATGGAAAAAAGCTATATTATTAGCGTAGCGTTACACGGACAGAGCTTCAACTTAAAACCCGTAAATTAAACGTTACAATACCCAAACTAAACTTAACTTAAATTTAAACTTAAAACTTTAAATTATAAATATATATTATGTAGAGAGAAAGAGAATGAAATCCTCTGTAAAAATTGTGTGTTGAACTCGGCAGAAAACAGCTCAATTTATAGGACTTTTTGGATTATTGTAGCCCATGTGATCGCATGGGCTTTGTGTGCTTTTGCCATGCGATCGCATGGCCCTCCTGGCTAGCTCACATTACTTTGGCTCCTAGCTTGTCGACATATTTTATATATATATATATATATATATGTATATATATATATATATATATATATATGTATATATATATATGTATATATATATGTATATATATGTATATATATGTATATATATATATGTATATATATATATATGTATATATATATATGTATATATATATATATATATATGTATATATATATATGTATATATATGTATATATATATATTATATAATTTATATAATTATATATATTATATTATATTCTTGTGCATAGTTGACTTGTAATTTTCGCTCCGTTGTCTCGTACATTTACGTTCTCTGACTTACCCCACCCCAAAAAGCAAACAACCACCCTAAAATTTGTACATAAATTGCTCATAATTTCGAGTGTATTAAAAGCCATAACCGGCTCCATTAAACTCGTGGCATCTTCCCGAACCTGAGAGTACAACTTTCGCCGACAAACGTCCCCAAAATGCGCCGCCAAGCGCCGCTTCTCAGGTCGCCGGATTTCATTTTTTCTAGTCACTTTCTTCTGCTCTTTTTAGCAGTCAAGCGCAGCTGCTGCCGGAAATTCCTTGTTTACACAAGGCTGTGTTAGATCTCTGAACGTTATATCCTTTTTTTTCTTTTTTCTATAATCTTACTTACTATCTCTATTTGGTGATATCTAGCGCTTTTCAAATTTTTAACAGGCCCTAATTGTTTGTTGGTAGGAAGTATATTCAGCTTTTCATATTATTTGATCTCTATCACTATATTATTTTCTTGCCTATTTATCACTGTATTATTATCTTTATCAAATTTTTGAACAGGCACTTTATATAATTGTCTTGCCTATTTATTTCATTTTCTTTCCTAAGTATTTTAAGCAACTATATATACTAATTTAACATATTCATATTTTTATAGCTAGTAGTCATCTTTTTGGTGTTTAAGTTAATATAGACCCTACACATATTTATGGTTACTTGAGGTCATGTCCTCTTCTTTAGGGGTAGGTAGGCCTAGAGGGGTTAGAGGAGGTAGTAGGGTAGCCACCCTTGGTAAGATTAGAGTGGGTAGTTGGAATATAGGAACCTTGACGGGCAAGAGGATTGAGCTCGTTGATACTTTTCTTAAGAGTAATGTGGACATAGGGTGTGTTCAAGAGACTAGATGGAAGGGTGAAGAGGTGGTAGACATTATGGACTATAGGTTGTGGTACTCGGGTTCTAGGCTAGCACGGAACGGGGTAGGTATCTTTTTGGGAAATCCACATAAGGATAACGTTGTTGACGTGGGTAGGTTTAGCGATATGTCGGTTACTCTTATAATTAAGGAGGAGGCTTTCACGGTCATTAGCGCATACGCACCTCATGCGGGGTTAAGTGATGCGGAAAAGAAGAGTTTTTGAGAATTGTTAGATGAGGTAGTGAGGGGGTGCCCAGTGGATCATCGATTGATTATAGGGGGTGATCTGAATGGACATATAGGAGCGGAGGCAGAAGGTTACGAGGGAGCCCATGGGGGCTTTGGGTTTGGTCCTAGAAACGAAGAAGGGCGCTCAATTCTTGAGTTTGCCATTGCCCACAAGTTGGTTGTTGCAAACCCTTTCATCAAGAAGAGGGATTCTCAGTTTGCCACTTTTCATAGCGGGGGTCATTACACCCAAATTGACTTTCTGCTCCTTCGTAAAGGGGAACTTAGGACGTGTAAGGACTGTAAGGTCCTTCCAGCCTTCACGTGCTCCTCCCAGCATAGATTTTTGGTCATGGACTTAGTCACCCGGGGAAGAGTTGGTAGGAGGGCCAGGGTTGTACAACATAGAATCCTTTGGAAGGACCTACATGGAGTGAAGGCGGAGACGTTTAGAGCGACTGTTACGGAGAGATTGAGTGTAGAAGGGGATAACGTAGCCCCTACTAACGTAGACCAGATATGGAACCGCATGGCATCCATAATCAGAGAGGTGGAAAAAGAAGCTTTAGGGGTGACATTAGGGACATCGAGAGCTAATAAGAGTAGTAGAGAATCATGGTGGCTTAGTGATGATGTCCAAACGAAAGTCGCGTTAAAGCAGACGAGGTTTAGGGAGCTCATTACTTTTGGAGAAGGGACACCTGCAGAGAGAACTAGGGTAGAAGAAAGATATAAAGAAGCTAAAAGAGAAGCAAAGAAGGCCGTAGCAATGGCAAAAGACAAAGCCTATGAAGATTTATATAAGAAACTTGACTCTAAAGAGGGAGCAAATGACATATATAGGATAGCTAAAGCTAGGAGAGGCAGAGACTTAGTTAACGTCAAATATATCAAGGATGTAGCAGGTCAAAGTATAGTGAGAAAAGACCTTATTAGGAAAAGATGGGGAGAGTATTTTTCCTCCCTTTTCGGTAGGGAAAGACCAGAGCGGAACGGGGAACTCAACGGCGAGGTTCGTGAATATCAAAACAACTGTTTCTGCACGAGGATCAACCATGAGGAAGTTAGATCGGCCCTACAAAAAATGGGGAGAAACAAAGCAGTAGGACCAGACCAAATCCCGATCGAGGTGTGGAGGTGCCTAGGAGACGATGGGGTTAGATGGTTGACAAACCTTTTCAACACGACGTTTAGAAGTGCAAAGATGCCTATGGAATGGAGACTCAGTAAGGTTATTCCCATTTACAAGAACAAGGGAGATGCGCAAATATGTAGTAATTACAGAGGCGTAAAGTTACTTAGTCATACTATGAAGCTTTGGGAGAGAGTGATTGAGACGAGGCTCCGATGCGAGACAAAGGTTTCAGAGAACCAATTCGGTTTCATGCCAGGACGCTCGTCGATGGAGGCGATTCGCATCGTTAGAAGTCTTATGGAGAAGTATAGGGAAAAACAAAAGAACCTACACATGGCGTTCTTGGACTTGGAAAAGGCTTATGACTGTGTCCTGCGCGAGCTGATTTGGAAGACTCTTAATGTTAGGGGTGTCCCAAGTAGATATATAAGAACTATCAGAGATATGTACGAGGGGGCTAAGACGCGAGTACGTACGACGGTAGGAAACACAGAATTTTTCCCTGTAGAGGTAGGTTTACATCAGGGATCGGCCCTTAGCCCTTATCTTTTTGCTCTGATCTTAGACGAACTAACCCAAAGGATTCAAGATAACATCCCATGGTACCTTGTATTCGCCGACGATATTGTATTAGTTTTGGATTCCCAGGATGAGCTTAACAGAAGGCTAGAGCAATGGAGGATCACCCTAGAATCAAATGGCCTACGGATTAGCAGACTTAAATCGGAGTACCTTAGATGTGATTTCAAGAAGAGCGAAGAGGAACAAGATGATATAGTGGATGTCCGAATTGGGGATCAGACTTTACCTCCATAAGATTCCTTCAGATATTTAGGCTCGATGCTTCACAAATCGGGAAAGATAGATGAGGACGTGGCATATCGTATTCGAGTAGGATGGTTGAAATGGAAGGCAGCGAAAGGTGTGTTGTGTGACAAGAAGATACCCCTCAAATTGAAAGGGAAATTCTACAAGGTGGCAATCAGACCAGCCATGTTGTACGGATCAGAGTGTTGGCCAATGACGAAAGCTCAAGAGAGGAGGATGGAGGTGGTAGAAATGAGGATGCTTAGGTGGACGTGTGGTAAGACCATGCTAGATATGATACCAAATGGAGTGTTTAGGGAGAACTTGGAAGTTGGGAACATAACCAACAAGCTGAGGGAAGGACGACTTAGATGGTTTGGGCATGTTATGAGGCGCCCACTTTTAGCCCCGGTTAGGAGAGTCGAGACCCTCGCTGTTGGGGGTGTAAGGAGAAGAGGTAGACCCAGACGTAGGTTGGAGGATAGATTGAAGCTTGACATGAAAGAGCTTCTACTGATGGAGGACATGACTTCTGATAGGAACCTGTGGAGGAGTAGAATTAGTGTAATTGAGTAAGACTCGATATAGGCCCTAGAATTTTTATTTTTATTTTTATTTTTATTTTTCATTTTTTTTAAAAGTGTAGTATATATTTATTTTACAACCATATATATATAAATATTACTATATTTTATATTGCTACACTACATATTATATATAAACATATCCCTCTACATGGTATCTGTTTTTGCCTGTATATCTGTATTTTACATTATTGTTTTTATATTTCCACGTCGTATTTACGGTCTATTCATTAGTCTGTATATGTACCTACGTAGCAGTTTTTGTACTTTTGTTTATGTGTATACGTGTATATGCCTCTGTATCTATGTGTTTTTATCTAGGTGATATATAGGGTCCCGTGTATATGTTTGTATATGTATATGTATGTATGTATCTAGGTACATGTATCTAAGTGTATATATGTTTGTCTATATCGGTATCTAGGTATATACTCCTATGAAAGTTTCTATATGTATACGTGTTTAGGTATAGGTATTTATTCATGCTTATGTGTGTGTGGGAGCATATAC
This sequence comes from Rutidosis leptorrhynchoides, assembly GCF_046630445.1. NCBI lineage: Eukaryota > Viridiplantae > Streptophyta > Magnoliopsida > Asterales > Asteraceae > Rutidosis > Rutidosis leptorrhynchoides. The sequence continues at coordinate 164,669,947 of NC_092338.1, read as the reverse complement.
ACATACATGCTTATAGGACTGTGTGTGTGTGGGTGGGTGGGTGTAGGTAGGCGTGTGGTTGTGTGTGTGTGTGTGTGTGTGGGTGGTGTGTGACTGTGTTTTTTGTTTATTTGTATGCCTACTTGAAACTACATATTACTGCGCATTATGTCTTTCATGTTGTCTGTCATACTGTTGTGCATTTCTGCTATATGTGTTTGGTTTTATGGCTACTTTGTATGGTTGCATCTTCCTAGGCGCACATAACTCTTACAGGTACGTATGCCCACACTATCGTATTTTGATGAGCATTCCTGGCCGGAGGTCCTTTAGGAAGCAATCTCTTGGCTCTCGAGTAGAGGGAGGGACGATCTTATCTAGTCGCGGGTTCTATACCCACGGGTGGAGTAGTGACTTCCTTCTAATCTAGGGTTCGAGGAATGATTGTCTACACTCCACCTCCCCCATACCCGACATCTGTGGGATTAGGTATTGTTGTTGTTTTTGTTGTCTCGTACATTTACGCCCGATTTATGTCTCGGTTCCGGTTTCTCGAACGTCTTTTCGTGTGCTTTAAAATCTTGTACTTTGTGTTCCGCGACTTGTAATCTTGTCAATTTTTAGACGTTATTCATCGATAAATTAAACCACTTGGAGTGTAACTTGTACGTTTGAGCATTTTGGACGTTTTCGTCTTCAAATCTTTATTTTCGTCTTTAAATCTTCATTTTCGAGCGATCTTCGTCTTTCATCTTTGCACTTATTTATTTAAACGATTACAACTAAAAATAAGGAAATTACCATTAAATTCTTTACATATTGGAACGATATTGCGTCTAAATATATGATCGTTTTGAGCAATATCAAATATCCCTACACTTGAACGTTGCTTGTCCTCAAGCAATATAGAACTTAAAATAGAACATACTTCACTCGAATCACTTTTTTTATTCTCACACTTTATACATTCAGTGATTTTGATACGGTGGTATAAACAATGATAGTAACGATGTGGTTTACAGTCCCACATGACTATGAAAATTTAGATCCTTAAGGAAATTGGATCTTTATGAAAACTTTTGATCTTTTGAAAATTCAAGCTAGATTCTACCCTAGACAAGTTTTCCGAAATAACCCTTTACCGGTATTTGCAAAATATTTTTGTGAGTTTTGTGGGTTTCAGATTTTAAAATTTTAGCTCAAAACTTGTGGTTTTGTGTCATCCACTTGCTAACCGTGTATTAGGAAAGCAACACTGCCAGTATACTTATCTCGTATATTACCTTTCGGTAAACTACCGTCCGGTTGTAAAGGAAAGCATTGAACAAGCCACTGTTAAGGCAATGTCTAATGACATGAAGATAATCATGGTCCAAAAACATATCGGATGCAATTACTATCCTTTGTAGGAGAAATAGTAAAGATCACCCTATAATTTTTCGGTCTGGCACAAGGTCCTGTCTTCGACCATGCTATGCAACCACCGTTCTTATAGTTGACACCCGATTTGGTTCAGGTGACCTAATGAATTTCGATGAATTCTCGGGATTTTACATTCAATGGTAATGAACGCATTGAAAATAGGTTTACAGAAAACAAATCGGTTTAAATTTGATCAAAATATTTTCTCGTTCAAGCTCAAGTTTAGATATCATTGAATTCCATGAGTTCGTAATTCTCAATCTTTAAAGTCAATCTCAAGGATTGAGTAATATCAGGCTTAAATGCTGATTTTTTAATCTTTAAGGAGATTATCCTTTCTGGGGGTCTGATTCATTAGTCTTATCAAGCTAATTTGCACAGCGCCCTCCCTATTTTACGGGACAGATCCTCTCATGGTTAGGATAAGTCTGACCACTTGGTGACCCTGTTTGATGCTGAGGTCCGTGGATTTCCAGCTGATTTTCGAGAAAACTTTTCAAGGTTTTTTGTTGACTCTACAACTGGTCTGGATGGCAACTTCTTGACCTAAATCAAGAAGCGCATTTCTTTTTCTGAAGACTTTACTTCATTTTAATGATAAAATTGATTCATTGTGTAGATCCATCTTTTCTTTAATTTTCACAATTTAATGGGTAAAACAAATTTATACAGCCCAAAGCAAAAGTACCTACAATAAACTTCGCACAAACATGTGATAACAGTTCATATATATTGACAAATCTCCCCACACTTGGCTTTTTTTTCTTGAATCTTTTTATTCTTGATTTAATCAAATAAATTCATAAATTTGGTAGTTTCTCAGTTTATGTTTTTCTTGAGGCAAAAATAATTTCGGCTTTAACACCTAGTTTTATCGTTCATAAACATATTAAACAAGATTTGAATTCATTTAGTTAAAAAAAATTTAAAATTTTTCACAAAATTTAGAAAATAAGCCAAGTGTATAAACCCGAGAGAATTTATAACCCCTCCCCACACTTGAGGTCATGCAATGCCCTCATTTGCAATGAAATCAGACAAGATAAAATTCACGAGGGCAATTAGTATAGAAAGGGAGTTAAAACCTCTTTAGTTAAAAAGTTGTAACTTAATACCAGTGTTTGAAAATGCGTCTTTTACCCTTATTAGTACATAATATAAACTACAAACATATATACATATTTCTGAAGTTTGGTATATTACCCCACATTCATATAATATTTTTGGCATACTTTAGATCAATAATATTAAAATAATGATAACAAAATTTTTTGCCCCGTTCTTGGGTAAAGCAATTTCGGTTCTACGACCTAGTGTTTAACTCACGACGAATTTTAGAAATTATTTTTTTAACTTAATGAAATAAAGTAAATTTTGTTTTTAAATTCACACAAAAACATAAATTTAAAAAGCATATTAATTTCATACAAAACTAAAAAAAAAAAAAAAAAAAAAATTTCAGAATGGAGGGAGAAGACTAGTTCTTTAGTGTCTGCTAGGAAAAGACCAATCGGGCTCCACCCTCAAAATAATTTGAAACGTATTAAGAAGGCGAGTGGTTAGCTAAAATTACCCTGTATTCATTTATCCTTAAGGTAGAATGTGATGTCATCTCTTTCAGTGATGTTGAACCCTTCATAATAGAATTTAAGTCTATGACCAATCACATTGAAAATACCACCATTCTTTTCATATAACTCAACGTATCCAGATGGAAATGCGTGTTTTACTTCATACAGTCCTGTCCATCGGGACTTAAGTTTCCCAGGTGAAAACTTAAAACGTGATTGAAAAACTAGAACTTTGTCTCCCGGTTCAAATGTTTTTTTCTCTTTTAAGTGTGCATCGTGCCATTTCTTAGTTTTCTCTTTCTTTGACAAGATGGAAACTAAACAGTTTCTTAAATGATCGTCTTTTTCATATACTGCTTTATGAACCCTATTGTATAATTTTCTCATGGATTTCGTAAGGGTCACATCGTCAGGCAGTTTACCTATGGGCTCTTTGTCAACCACCCCGCACTTAGTTGGATTAAAATATTTACTATTTCCCTTAACATCATTAATTGTCACAATACTAGCACAAATGTTTACGGAACCTACGGGTGTCGGTGGTGTTGACTTAGTGAGTATATCATCCTTAAAATTTCTTGTGGCTTCCTTACTGGGTTTATTAGAAACATCATATGTGGTCTCTACGGGTTTCGGTGAGTTGTTCGAGAAATACCTAGTCTGAAAACTAAGTTGTTTTTCCCGGTCCCTAAGAGTTAATTTTCCATCCTTAATATCTATCAAAGCACTTGCAGTTGCAAGAAATGGTCTACCAAGAACAAGTGGTATATCTTTATCTTCTTCTAGGTCAACAACTATAAAATCTGCCAGAAAATCAAGTTCACCTACTTTGACTATCAAATTTTCAACAATCCCAACAGGGTGGCTAACAGATCTGTTGATAAACCTAACACCCATGTTGGTTGGCTTAAGGTCACTTAAGTTTAACTGTGAGTATAAGGAGTATGGCATTAAATTAATACTTGCACCTGAATCAGCTAAAGCTTTCAAGATATCTGATCCACCTACTTGGCAAGGAATTGCAAATGGTCCTGGATCACCTAATTTGGTCGGCATTGACCTCTTTTTCAGAATAGCATCACATTCCGTGTTTAGAAAAGTGGTGGATGCATGCTCGTGCTCTCCCTTCCGTGCCATTAGATTCTTAATGAATTTGCCATAATTGGGCATACTCGCAAGGACATCAATCACAGGAACATTTACACAAATATCGTTGGTATTATTCAAAACATTAACAGTTTGTTCCTCCAGTTTTTCAGACTTAATTCGCTGTGGATATGGGATAGGTGGTCGATACACATTCAGTTTAGGCGGGGATTTCACCTCATCCTTCATTTTCACATCTAAATCATCTTCCTTTAACACAACCTTCAATTTAAGATTAGGAGACACGGTAGTCTCCACTGTCTTCATATCCGAAACATGCAGATCCGAATAAGGTGTATAGTTCGATACATCAGATATGTCAGACATCACAAAGTCACCATACTCCGTTGAGATGGTGTGAACCTTAACCTCATCATTTTTCCCTAATTCTGCATCTTTTAAATTCTCCATCTCAATCTCTTCATCGAACTCTTCATCATCATAATCATACCCGAGTGGATTTGTATAAATCGTCTCATACCCCTCAAAACTAGATATGGCATTGACGTGTGCATAATTAGAACTCTAGGGTTCTTTGTTCTTCGGATCACTTCGAGTGGCACTAGTATTCACATGTTCATTTCGGGTCGGTCCATGGTTCGAGTTAACTTGGGTATTTGATGGGAGAGTACCCGGTGGTCTCTCCGATAGCAACTGCAATATACGTCCTACATTCCTTTCTAAATTCTGGATTGTAGCTTGTTGATTCCTCATTTGTTGCTTCATTTGCTCTTCATTTTCGGTTGATCGCTTCATAAATCCTATCAAAATTTCTTCGATTGTAGGTATCTTCTCCATTTGGGGTTGATTCGATTGCGAGTATTGGTTTTGAAGTAAAGGTTGTTGAAAATTTTATTGAGGTGGAAAGAGAGGTTGGTTTTTATTGTGAAAACCAGGTGGTCCATTTCTTTTAAAAGTAAAAGTTTTCGGGTTTTGGTACCCAGGGTTTTGGTACCCAGGGTTTTCGAGTTGATAACCAGAACTTCCTCCTTGAAAATTGCTTTGTCTTTGATTAGCCAAAAAATTAACTTGCGCTACTGAGTTCATTGGCCGATCATTGACATCACAATCTTTCGTGAGATGTGGTTGTCTACAGATTTCACATCCTACTTACAAAGCTAAAACCGTTGAATTCAGTTTCTCTATTTCCCTTCCAAACTTTTTGAATTGATTCGACAGTGAAGCTATAGTTGTATTGTTGTCTTCATTTTCTTCAAGGCTTGCCACCGTCCTTCTAGGTTGTTGATCTCTAGACGGTGTCCATTCAAAAGTATGAATTGACATGTCTTCCAACATATCATACACTTGATTTGCTAATTTGTACATAAATACTCCTCCAGCGTAGGAATCTAATATACCACGAGTATGTTCATCAATACCACGATAAAAAATTTGTACTATTTGCCCCTTTTGCAATCCATGTTGCAGACAATTTCATAACATTCTTTTTAGTCTTTCCCATGAATCATAAAGAGTTTCATCCGACTTTTGTTTAAAAGTGGTGATTTCAGTTCTAAGCCTTTCGGCTTTTGCCGGTGGGAAAAATCGGGTAATGAATTTATCTCTTAATTCGTTGAAAGTTGTGATAGAATCAGGTTTTGATGCTTTCAACCATGCTTTTGCGTCTCCGAATAACGATTATGGAAAATTTCTTAACTTAAATGCATCTGAAGAAACGAAAGCATGTTTTATACAGTTCACATAAATCTTCAAAAGCTTCTAGATGTTCTATCGAATTATTATTAAGTCTTCTGTCGAATTGGTTCTCACGTACCATGTGCATAAACTGCCCCTTGACTTCCCAGTTTTCAGCCTCAATTTCAGGTCTTCTTATACGTGCAAGAGCGAGAGGGGGAGCAGGTATTCCACATTGGTAGGTCATTTGGATCAGGTGTTACTTCAGCCATTTCTTCTTTAATGATGATAGTTTCAGGATCAGTTTTGATTTCTAGTTGACCACTAGTGTTTCCTACTTGTTTTTTTTGATATTTTTTGGTGTTTTCGGTTTACTAGTACTACCTAATTTTTTTTGTTTTTCCTGTTTTAATCTTTTGATCAAGTCTCTTTCAGGTTTTGGATTAAGTGTAACGAGTTTAGGATTTCCTGAACGGGTCATACAATTAAAAAATTGTATGTAGTCTTGAAGGATTTATTCACTAAGTGTATAAACATTGAACTTTCTTGAAAATGAATTTTCACGAAAGGATCGAATAACTAAAAACAAATAAAAACCTTTGAACAAACAGACGTTTTTCCAATTTTTCCTCACGTTTCGAATAGCCAAAAGATGTAGCAGGTAGCCAGGACCCTTTAAATCGGAAATCCACAACTCGCCACTAACAAATCCAACTATTACTATGAAGCAGAAAAATTATCTATTTATTTAACTGCCAACTGTCCCCGACGGCGGTGCCAAAAAGTTGATGTGCGTGATCGTGTCCTTTTATTTTGAACGGATTTGGATTGAATTTATTACATGAATTGGTTGTGATTATATGGCGTTTTTATGATTTCGGATTGATTTCACACATATAGGCAACTAGTCCCATTCGTATAGTAATATTTTATTTGGTAAATCCGGTTCGTTCTACAGAAAAATGGAGTTTTCAAGTGTTTTAATCGTTAAAAGTTAAACTATTTAAAAGGGGGATTTTGGATTAGGCTTTAATTATAACTAAACGCAATTTAAATTTAACTAAAACGAAATAACTAAATTAACGAAAATAAAAATACAATTTATACTAATTTGACAAAATAAAAGAAATAAGGTTTTTCATGGCAATATAGTAAAATAATAAAAAGTAATTAAAATTTACAATTAATATGTTATACTGTACATTCTTCAACTTTGATTCAAAAATTATTAACTATGCTCACAGCGATATACAATCGTTTCCATACAAATTCAATTACATATTCTGATATTGACGGATCAGAATCCAAGTCAAGATTTAACGGGTGACATCATTCTTAGATCTCTACATCTTTCAAAGCTATACTTTGACTTCAAAAATGTGAAATATCCTTTAGCATTGTCATTACTGAAAATATTCTTGCAATCCCTTTTCAAAGTATCCAGTTTTACCACACTTTCAACCAGTCAACTTCGACTTTTCAAATTAACCTTATTATAACCTTGACATATACGTTCTTGTTACTGGGGAACCTTTCATGTTCCACCACATTAGTAGTAAATTTACCAACAACTTCATTGATCTGTGACCTTCCGAAAAATCATTATACTCATTGAAACCCCATCATGTACTCACCTACATCTTGTAACAATAATTGCCATACCAACTACCGGGAATTAGCAATCAGTATTTTGAATTTCGCAGCAATTCTACGCCAACAGTTATATATATACATATAATGTCTATCTTCTAGACTTACGTACTTCGAATGTGAAGTTTCTGAAAAACACCCCAAACTACGAAACTAGTTCTCCGAATTTTGAAAAAATGCTGATGAAGCAGCAAAAACTGTAAACGACCTTAACAGTCAAAAGTTTGATGATAAAGAATAGTATGGTGGTAAAGCTGAGAAAAGAGAAGGTTTGGAACTAGAAAACGGATTGAGCAGACCATGAAGGTGGCTGTGGACAAATCACAAAGACGAAATCTACCTTCAAAAAATACAAATGATTCAGTGTCTGCTGAAATCCTTAGCAAATACCTTGCTCCTTACTCTAAAACCTTTGCTGACAATATTCTTCATCATCATCTTATCTTAAATATTCTAAGATATCATCGTATCTTCCATTATAAATATCCTCCATATTTCTGAAGATATTTTCATAACTATTCTTATCTGAAATCATTCATCTCTTCGCGCTATCTGTGTTACATCATAAAAGAAACTATTTTAGTTTTTAAAATCTGAAAAATTCAAAAAATGTATGTTTTAGAGTAATGTTGGGAATTGAAGCATGAGTTAGTATAATATAATGACACTTGATCAACGTGATTATATTACAGTAAGTCATGTTGAGTTTCTAATGGAACGTGATAAAAGTTCATAGATCATACCCTCATCATGAACCATATTACATAACTCTTTCATTCTATATACTCTCTAAATATATCAAGAAAATATATTTCTTGATGATTCGGTCTTTTCTAGATATTCTGGTAATTTGACAAATCAAGATCATGCCATTACAATTTCTTTCTTAGAACATTAAATATGTTCATTTCAAGATCCATACCTACGAATTCTGGACCATTACTCGCTTGACTTGAAGTCGGGAAGAGAAAACGAAAGCATGAAGCTCCGAAATATAAAGGAGAATATAAACCCAATAACAAACCCAAAATTACAAACCGTGTATATCAATGCGTATAGAAATATAAAGACAGGGTAGAATGAAAAACACTATAACCCCAAGGTAATGGTAGAAGAAAATAACTTCCTCTGGTGGTAGATGAAAAAGAAGAATGACAGATATGAAAGTTAGGAGTATATCAAGAATCAGAACTGGTTGAAGCATTTCAAAATCTTTTGAAAGTATGAAATAAGGAAGAAGATGTAGGAGTGGTGAAAATAATAAAACGGAAGTGATTAATTTATAGCGAAATATCAGACATCGCAATCGAGGCAGATTACGCATTTAATCAAAGGAAATCCTAATTTCCGCAATTACCGAAGAATCAAATCTTATTTAGATTATGAAGATTTTCTATTCCTTAAATTCCGAAAATCAATCGTTACTACATCAAGAGTTAAAACGAATCTATATTCTCCATTTCACTCTATTACGATAACTTCCCTCATACGCTTCGAGTAATCGGATTGTTTTGTCCATATTATTCAACGGTGATAAAATTCTATTTATCAACTCATATTCATCACGAAAATATTTTTATTATTAGCCATGACGACCTCACTCAAATTTCGGGACAAAATTTCTTTAACGGGTAGGTACTGTATGACCCGGAAATTTCTGACCAAATTTAAACTTAATCTATAACGTTTCCGACACAATAAGTAAAGTCTGTAATGTTGAGTCATGAAAGTTTTGGAACTATATTCATGTAATCAATTATTCTTTGACTATTCTTGAAGATTCACGAACAATATATATATATATATATATATATATATATATATATATATATATATATATATATATATATATATATATATATATATATATATATATATATATATATGATTTTAAGTTATTTAATAAACGATAGTAACATTCGAGTATTGATTCGATTGATATTTAGATAAGTTAACCAAAACGTTTAAGATGAACCAGTAAAACACTAATTTGCTACAGTATTTTTGAATTGCTACAGTACCCGAAAAACTACAGTGTTTTCGAAAATCACTATTTGCTACAGTAAAAAAACTTTGCTACGGTAAATACTATTTCAAAATGAAAATGTATATATGCATATGTATATACTACGAGATGATGATTTATAGAAGCAAATAACTAAAACACTTAATTGATTAAAGCTACACTTCGAGTGACATAGTTTATCAATGATTAAGTCTAATTATTGACAAAGGTACGAGTCACGAAACGTAAAGTGCTAATTTTCTAAGCGTACGAAAATGCGTTTGAGAAACCGGAACCGGGACATGAGTCGGGTGATAACGTACGAGTCATCGGAACAAAAATTACAAATCAACTGTACACGTAAATATAATATAATATATAATTAATTATATAAATTAAATATATTATATATATTATATTAATATAAAAATATGTCGACAAGCGTAGGACAAAAAGGTTTGTGAGCTGGAACTGAAGGCCATGCGATCGCATGGCCATAAGCCTTCAGACCCATGCGATCGTATGGGCATGTTAAGTGAGCCAGGTCCTTTAAATATCGAACGTTTCAGTTTTTCTGATTCAATTATCCATCTATCTCGATCTATTTCTCTATTATATTTATATTTATATTTATTATTATTATTATTATTATTATTATTATTATTATTATTATTATTATTATTATTAAGATTAATATTATTATTAATCTTAATATTATTAGTAGTAATATTATTAATTAGTATTATACATAAAATACTACGACGAGGTCATGAGCATGTCACTTTGAGCTAAGGAAATTATGGGTTATAGCTATGGAAGTTATGGGTAATGTACGTGGGTATTATTGGCAAATCAAACCTAGTGTTTATCATCTCTGTTGCGTCTACGTACTTTCCTGCAATATTGAATCTCAATATTGATACGTTGAGATCTACGGTTATTTGGTAATCCGAGTTACGGTAACATTTTGGTGAACAACTTTATATGCTGCTAAGGTGAGTTTTATTTGCTCCCTTTTTAAATGCTTTTGCATTATATATTTTTGGGCTGAGAATACATGCACTTTATTTTAAACACAATGGATACAAGTACATACTAAATTCTACACTGAGTTTGAACTGAAAATTCCTTAGCTTTGGTAACTAGTAACTGCCAGTTATAAGAACTGGTGGGCGCGAGTAGTAGTATATGGATTCATAGGGCTTGACATCCCCGTCTGTTCCAAGTATAGAAACCCTAGCCTGAACTATAAAACAGACGTATGCTATTTGAGTTTAGTACACGTTGGTTTGCGTGTATTGTACATGTTGGTTGCATGTATGTTAAAACATGGGTACTTATTATAACGTTAAAGCTTAGTTACAAGGGTGCTCTGTTATGTAGAATCTATTGATAAACGTTTCTGGATGATACAACTGAAATCTTGTGATCCACTTTTATATACAGATTATGCGAAACACTAAAACTATGAACTCACCAACCTTTGTGTTGACACTTGTTAGCATGTTTATTCTCAGGTTCCCTAGAAGTCTTCCGCTGTTTGCTTATATGTTAGACAAGCTATGTGCATGGAGTCTTACATGGCATATTTTTCAAGGAAACGTCGCATTCACCAAATCATCACCATGTATCTTATTTTGACTGCATTGTCAATAGAAGTACTATTGTAAACTATTATTTACGGTGATTGTCTATATGTATAAATCATCAGATGTCGAAAACCTTTGATTTAAATTTTCATTTATGGTGTGCCTTTTCAAAAGAATGCAATGTTTACAAAACGTATCATATAGAGGTCAAATACCTCGCAATGAAATCGATGAATGACGTGTTCATCCATATGGATTTGGAGCGATCGTCACAATTTTTCTTTAGAATCATCATCAAGTCGAACGAGTACTCCAATTCAAATTTCCGATAATCCATTTTTTGAACCCGACTTCACAATTGAGAACCCGGAGGATATTCAAGAACAATTCCAATATCCAGAACCACTAATCATTCCTCCTGAAGGACAAACCGTTAAATCAGAATCTTCTAGTGATTCGTATTCAACAAATTCAATTATGGAAGTAACGGAACCTCAAAGTATGGAAGACCGAATGAGATCTACACGCACTGGCCAAGGTCATGCCATTACTCAACTAGACATTAATGCGCCAGATTATGAAATCAAAGGACAAATCCTACACATGGTAACTAATCAATGCCAATATAGTGGTACGCTAAAAGAAGATCCAAACGAACATCTTCGAACCTTTAATAGGATCTGTACTCTATTTAAAATCAGAGAAGTTGAGGATGAACAGATCTATCTCATGTTGTTTCCCTGGACTTTAAAGGGAGAAGCCAAAGATTGGTTAGAATCGTTACCTGAAGGAGCGATTGATTCATGGGATGTTTTAGTTGAGAAACTTCTTAAAAGATTCTTTTCAGCATCTAAAGCTGTGAGACTTCAAGGAGAAATTGTTACGTTCGCGCAAAAGCTAAATGAAACTCTATTTGAGGCGTGGACAAGATTCGGAAAGTTGTAGAGAGGATGTCCTCAACACGGTTTAGATACTTATCAAATAATACAAATATTCTACCAAGGTGTCGACGTTGCTATACGAAAAGACATCGACACAGTAGCTGGTGGTTCCATTATGAAGAAAACCGCAACTGAAGCTCACAAAATTATTGATAACACAGCCTCCCACTCACATGAGTGGCACCAGGAAAAAGATATCCTTCGTTCATCTAAAGTGGCTAAAGCCGATTCTAGCCATGACTTTGATTCCGTTTCCGCAAAAATAGATGCTTTCGAGAGACGAATGGAAAAGATGACTAAAGATATTCACGCAATACGAATCAGTTGTGAGCAATGCGGTGGACCACACTTAACGAAAGATTGTCACATTGAGCAAACGATGGAACAACGTGAAAATGTTTCCTACATGAACCAAAGGCCGGGAAATAATATCAAAATAATTATCAACCGCCAAGGCCAAACTTCAATCGAAATCAAAACATTCTTTACAATTCAAATGGACCCAACAATAACTCGTATAACCAACAAGGTCCGAATAACCAACCAACTCAAAACAACACTTTCAATCAACAAAGACCTAGCTTGTATAAACCACCACAACAAACCGAAGAGAAAAATTCAAATCTGGAAGAAATGATGGCAAAGATAATGGAATCTCAAACACAATTTATTACATCTCAAACCCAAATGAATGAGAGGTTTGATTAGTCATTAAGAACTCAACAAGCTTCCATTTTGAATCTAGAAAAACACGTAGGTACTCTTGCTAGCATGATGAGTGAGAGGGAACAAGGAAAGCTACTGAGTGATACTGAAGTAAATCCTCGGAATGAGAATGTTAATATGGTGTCAACAAATTCTAAAAAACCAGCACTAGAAGATGGGAAGGTTTTAGATGTAAGTAACAATGAAGAAGTTACAACACCACCACCACCCGAGTATGTAAAGCCAGTGGTGGCACCATACAGACCACCCATCCCGTTTCCAAGAAAAGGAGTTGAGTATGAGCAATTAATAGGTAATAAAGTTTGTGATACCTCTGGAAAGAAGAATAAAAATAAGAAAGTACAAGAAACAAAAACCGTAAAAGCAAACCCGATGAAGACAGTTCCACCAAAACTTCCACTAAGGTTGGGTGATCCGGGTGAATTTATTGTTCCTTGTCTACTTAGTGATTGTGTCATGTATGATGCACTAGCAGATTTAGGTGCGAGTGTGAGTGTTATGCCTCTTTCATTATATAAGAGATTAGGAGTATGTGAGTTAAGTCCAACGGAGATGAGTGTTCGACTCTTTGATCAAACCATTAGGCACCCAGTTGGAATTGCTGACAACCTACCCGTTCAAGTGGGTAATTTAACCTTTCTAGTCGAATTTATTGTCATTGACATAGAAGAGGACTCAAACATTCCTCTAATTTTAGGTCGACCATTCTTAGCGTCCATCGGGGCGTTATTTGATGTAAGAGATGGTAGAATGACACTTAGTAATGGTGAAAAATCGATCACCTTTGTGAGTCGAAAGGGTAAATCTCCACCAACCAAAATCGTTGAACCAACAAAAACGATTGGTAAGAACCATGTTGTTTTACCAACTCCAACGGTAGTGCTTAACAATAATAAAACGCCTAAGTGTGGGGAAGATGAAGTAACACCTAATGATGACCTAATAACAACGAACCCCGTTGTTGATACGAAATTAAATGACCCCGTTATTAATAGTTCAATGAAGAAACTTATTAAACGGATTCGCGATGCTAGAACCAAGGGGAACTTTAAGTTATGTAATCGGTTAGTATCCAATCTATCGCCTAAAGAAAAGGCGAAACTAGTTGAATTTGTGGATATTACACAGGAATCCGACTAATGGCTTAAAGCAAAAGTCACAGATATGCAAGTTGATTATGGTCCAAAAGAAATTGACGATGAAGTTAATCACAATTTCGACACCACAGCTACCTAACTGTGGAGAGATTCAAAAGTTATAAAAAGAAAATGTTGTCTAGAGTTAGTTGTTCTGTTCTCGTGTAGTTTCGAGAATGGAATCCGATTGGTCTTTTCCACTAGCAGACACTAAAGAACTAGTTTTTTTCCCCATTCTGAATTTGTTTTTGTTTTGTAGGTTTTATATGAAATTAATATGCATTTTTAAATTTAAATTTTGTGTGAATTTAAAAACAAAAATTACTTTATTTCATTAAGTTTAAAAAATGATTTCTAAAATTCGTCGTGAGTTAAACACTAGGTCGTAGAACTGAAATTGCTTTACCCAAGGGCGGGACGAAAAATTTTGTTATCATTATTTTTAATTTTATTGATCTAAAGTATGCAAAAAAAAATAGATTTTATAAATTTTTGAACATGGTGTTATATACCAAACCTTAAAAATATGTATATATATGTTTGTATTTTATCATGAACACAACAGGGTAAAACAGCGCACTTTCAAAGACTGACATTAAGTTCAGCAAAAGCTATTAATTTTGACGACAAGACGAAAAACAAATGTGATATAACAACTGCAGGAATGAACAAATGATGTGCATCATTTATCATTCAAACAAAGAACAATATATTTGGAAACTTTGGTAAATCTTAATCATATTTCTACGCTAATCACCCTCAATAATTAAAATTGTTACTGATTTCTTGCAAATGAGAGCATTGCAAGATCTTAAGTGTGGGAAGGGATTAAATTCTTTCGGATTTTAAAACATTTGACTTATACACTTGGTTTAATAGCCACCGTTAAATTTTACTAGTAATGCAGTAGTTGTATTAGAATCTAGTGCTCTCTGATAATAAAGAACAGCCCTAGTCTTATATACTGACTACCCACTTCTAGTAAAAATTTTAAAAATTTTCAACTAAATGAACTCAAAATCATGTTTATACATATTTATGAACGATAAAACTAGGTATTAACACCGAAATTATTATTACCTCGGAAATGACATAAATTGAGAAACAACCCAAAACGCTTGAATTCATTGAAAATGAAATAGAAGAGAATAAAAAGGTAAAGAAAGAAAGAAATAAAAGCTAAGTGTGAGAAGAATTTACCAAGTTCTTCAAAACACATATCACATATTTGGTACAAGATTATTGCAGGTGCTTTTGTTTTGGACTCAAATTAACTGTTTTACCTGGTATATTGTAATAAAGATGAAAGAAAAGATGGATCTACACGATGAATCAATTCCATCATTAAAAGGAAGTAAAGTCTTCCGAAAAAGAAATGCACTTCTTGATTTAGGTCAGAAAGTTGTCATTCAGACCAGCTGTAGGTTGACGAAAAATCTAGAAAAAGTCATCTATAAAATCAGCAGGAAATCCACGGACCTCAGCATCAAACAGGGTCGCCAAGTGGTCAGACTTATCCTAACCATGAGAGGATCTGTCTCGTAAAATGGGGAGGGCGCCGTGCAAATTAGCTTGATAAGACTAATGAATCATACCCCCAGAAAGGATAATCTCCTTAAAAATTAAAAATCAGCTTTTAAGCCTGATATTACTCAATCCTTGAGATTGACCTTAAAGATTGAGAATTACAAACTCATGGAATTCGATGATATCTAAACTCGAGCTTGAGCGAGAAAATATTTTGATCAAATTAAAACCGATTTGTTTCCTGAAATCTATTTTCAATGCGTTCATTACCATTGAACGTAAAATCCTGAGAATTCATCAGAATTCATTAGGTCACCTAAACCAAATCGGGTGTCAACCGTAAGAACGGTGGTTGCATAGCATGGTTGAAGACAGGACCTTGTGCCAGACCGAAAAATTATAGGGTGATCTTTGCTATTTCTCCTACAAAGGATAGTAATTGCATCCGACATGTTGTGGACCATGATTAACTGCATGTCATTAGACATTACCTTAACAGTTTCTTATTCATCGCTTTCCTTTACAACCGGACGGTAGTTTACCGAAAGGTAATATACAGAACAAGTATACTGGACGTGTGCTTTCCTAATACAAGGTTAGCAAGTGGGTGACACAAAACCGCAAGTTTTGAGCTAAAATTTTAAAATATGAAACCCACACAACCCACAAAAATATTTTGCAACACCGATGGTGGGTCAAGTCAGAAAACTTATCTAGGGTAAAAGCTAGAATGAATTTTCAAAAGATCAAATGTTTTCATAAAGATCCAATTTCCTAAAGGATCTAAATTTTTATAGTCAAGTGGGACTGTAAACCACATCGTTACTATCATTATTTATACCACCGTATCAAAATCACTGATGTATAAAGTGTGAGAATAAAAAAAGTGATTCGAGTGAAGTGTGATTTAATTTCCAGATCTGTATTTCTTGAGGGCAAGCAACGTTCATGTGTGGGGATATTTGATAGTACTCCAAATGAACATATATTTAGGCGCAATATCCTTCCAATATATAAAACTTTTAGTTACTATTGTTCTATTTTTATGTAATATTCGTTTAAATAAATAAGTGCGAAGACAAAAGAAGAAAATGACGATTTGAAGACGCAAATGACCAAAACGCTAAAAAGTACAAAGTATAATCCAAGTGGTTCAATTTATTGATGAGGAACGTCTCAAAATTACAAGAGCACAAACTGCAAAACGCAAAGTACAAGATATTAAATTATACGAAAAGGCGTTCGAAAATCCGGAACCGAGACATGAACCAACTATCAACGTACGACTCAACGGAGCTAAAAATACAAGTCAACTATGCACAAGAATATAATATAATATATAATTAATTATAAATATATTATATTATAAAATATTCAGCAGCCCACGTTTTGGAATTGTGTGATGAGCTGGAAACCAAAGCTCCGCGACTGCGGAGCTGTGAGGAACAAATCTATCGCAATCGCGGAGCACACCAGGATCCAGCTTCTCCTAAAAATAGCCAACGAATTCGACGAATTATATATACCTTTTCTCTTCTCTTCTCTGTAAACATAATATATATATTATATTTATAATTTTAATTTTAATTTAAGTTTAATAATAATTGGGTTATTATAGCGAATGTTTTAAGGTTTTGTAAGTCGAAACTCTGTCCGTGTAACACTACGCGATTAATAACCACTGTAAGCTATGTTTTTCCTTTTTAAATTAATGTCTCGTAACTAAGTTATTATTATGCTTATTTGAGCCGAAGTAATCGTGATGTTGGGCTAAATATTAAGACGGGGTTATTGGATTTTGTACCATAATTAGGGTTTGGACAAAAGACCGACACTTGTGAACATTGGACTATTAACTATTAATAGGTGGAGGGGTATTGTCTAATTGAATGACAACTCATTGGAACCTGTCGAACCTATCTTCAAATTAGTTAATCTAATAATTATTAAAATGATTACGAATGTCCTATTTAGTGACATTTATACGACATCGTTTACAATCATTTAATTAATCAATTGGATTGGGTAATTGATTATTCATTTTGGCCAAGTGGATAAATTAATATATCATGGACTAATTAAAACAGGGGTGGATTACATACAAGGGTAATTGGTGTAATTGTTAACAAGTATTAAGACCTTGGATTACACTCAGTCGATAACCTGGTGTATTCATTAAACAAAGTATTAAGACCTTGTTACAGTTTGAACCCCCAATTAGTTGGAATATTTGACTTCGGGTATAAGGTTAATTTGGCGAAGACTCTCGCACTTTATAATTATGAGCGATGGACTATTATGGACAAAACCAGATGGACATATCGAATAATCCAGGACAAAGGACAATTAACCCATGGTAATACATTAAAATCAACACGTCAAACATCATGATTACAGAAGTTTAAATAAGCATAATTCCTTTATTTTATATCTCATCGCACTTTTATTTACCGTCATTTTATTTATCGTACTTCAAATTATCACACTTTTAATTATCGCACTTTTATTTATCGTCATTTACTTTACGCTTTAAATTAAGTTATATTTAATATTTTGCATTAGGACTTGAAATCGACAAACCGGTCATTAAACGGTAAACCCCCCTTTTATAATAATATTACTACTTATATATATATATATATATATATATATATATATATATATATATATATATATATATATATATATATATATATATATATATATATATATATAAGTACAAATATAGTTTTTAAAAAATATAGCGTTAAACTCAGCTAGCTCCCTGTGGAACGAACCGGGCTTACTAAAAACTACAATACTCTACGATTAAGTACACTGCCTATAAGTGTTGTAGCAAGGTTTAGGTATATCCATTCTATAAATAAATAAATAACTTGTGTAAATTGTATCGTATTTAATATTATTTTGTAGTAAAAATTAATAGTATTTCGTATACACCGCTGCATACATCAGTTACAATACCCGAACTAAACTTAACTTAAATTTAAACTTAAAACTTTAAATTATAAATATATATTATGTAGAGAGAAAGAGAATGAAATTCTCTGTAAAAATTGTGTGTTGAACTCGGCAGAAAACAGCTCAATTTATAGGACTTTTTGGATTAGTGTAGCCCATACGATGGCATGGGCTTTGTGTGCTTATGCCATGCGATCACATGGCCCTCCTGGCCAGCTCACATTGCTTTGGCTCCTAGCTTATCGACATATTATATATATATATATATATATATATATATATATATATATATATATATATATATATATATATATATATATATATATAATTTATATAATTATATATATATATTATATTATATTCTTGTGCATAGTTGACTTGTAATTTTTGCTCCGTTGTCTTGTACATTTACGCCCGGTTTATGTCTCGGTTTCGGTTTCTTGAACGTCTTTTCGTTTGGTTTAAAATCTTGTACTTTGCGTTTCGCGACTTGTAATCTTGATAATTTTTAGACGTTATTCATCGATAAATTAAACCACTTGGAGTGTAACTTATACGTTTGAGCAGTTTGGACGTTTTCGTCTTCAAATCTTCGTTTTTGTCTTTAAATCTTCATTTTCGAGCGATCTTCGTCTTTCGTCTTCGCACTTATTTATTTAAACGGTTACAACTAAAAATAAGGAAATTACCATTAAATTCTTTACATATTGGAACGATATTGCGTCTAAATATATGATCGTTTTGAGCAATATCAGTTGTTGTTTTAGGTCTTGAAACAAGCTGTGAGGTTTGGGCTGCACTTGAACAATTTTATCGACATGATTCGTTGGATCGAATGCACACTCTTCGGGACTCCTTGTGTCAACTACAAAAAGGCACATCTTCTGTCAGTGATTATAGCCGAAACTTTAAAGCTTTGTGTGACCAACTCGCTGCAATTGGTCATCCAGTTGAAGACACAGATAAAAGTCATTGGTTCCTGTGTGGTTTGGGTTCATCGTTCGAAACCTTTTCTACCACCTATCGAGCGATTAAACCACGCCCCACTTTTCGCGATTTGTTATCACAAGCTGAGAGTCATGAATTGTTTCTCAATTCAGTCCAACCTGCTTCTCATACTCAAGCTGCATTTAATGCTTCATCTTACGGTCCTCGTGAAAATTACAGCCCACGTGACTCGCCTTCTGCCTCACGTGGTCATGGCATTAGTAGCTCTTTTCGTGGCTGTGGGATACGTTCATCACTTGGATCGAGGGGGTTCGTTTACAGACTTCCTCTAAGGATCAGATCGTTGTAGTCATGGCTACCCTTCTATGGGCTATTTGGCGTTTCTGGAATGATGTTGTTTTTCATGATTCTTTTTGTAGTGGAAGTAGTCTTTATAATTTTGTTAGATTAGTTTCTTTTCGTTGAATTAAAAATAAAGGTCATCTAATTACAAATTGGAACTTATGATTGTCTATACCGTTGTAATTATCTCTTAGCGTTTTGTTAGGGATCGCTTATTAATATATTTGATTCTTTAGCTGTTAAAAAAAAAAGAAACATCACGTAATTTAATGAGGAAATGTATTTAATTCAAGTTGTTGCACCAATAGATATGATAGCTATTTATAATTTAATTCTTGAGTATACTTATTGAAATTATTCCATAAAGTAATAGGTTTACTTATTGACATGTAATTTTGTTTCGATTATACTCACCGATAAATAAAGTTGTCATATGCATCAAAGCCAACGTAAATCATACTTTTTATAATTTAAGTTATGTTTATAAAAATAAAAAAATAATAAGTTATGTTTGTAGATGCAATAGAGTAAAAAAATTCGATTGACAATAGTTTGTAGGAAATAATATGTTCTTTGTATATGTCATTCTTTATTATTAGACACTAAATGCCGGTTTTTTTTTTTTTTTCCTATTAAGTAATCTTTAATTGAATGAAATATACGATATTTGGACAATAAAGGTCCCGTTTGCTCACGGAATTCAATAGGATTCCGGTGAAAATGTAGAATTGGAATTGAATTTAGACACGAGCGTGTCTAAATTTAATTTAGGGTGATGATGAATCCAACAATGATTTTGATAAATCCACTCATTTTATGTATTGCTTGTTTGTACAGTACAATCTGTCAATGCGCAGAATGAGTGGATTTATCAAAATCATTGTTGTATATATCACTATCCTTTAATTTAAATTCTACCGGAATCCTATTGGATTCCGTAAGCCAAATGGGACGTAAGAGATTACTAATAAATAATCATTATTTATTTTATATGTTGAATACCCATATGAATAACTAAAGTTACCAAATTAACTCTGAATTGTTAAAACATCGGTTATTAAAATGTAAGAACATGTGTAAAAATGTACACTTGTTTAATTTTTTTTACTAATAAGTTTAAAGCAAACAGTCAAATACAGTATTATATTTATTAGATGTAAACCTATTCTAAACAAAACAGAATTTATACTTTAGAATCTAGGGATGAGATCGGTACGGATACCGTACCGAATCATACCGAACCCGAAATTGTCCAAAATCAAGAACCGAATACCGAACCGAGTTAACAAAACGGTACCGGTTCGGTACCGGTACCGGTATTTTTAGTATAGTACCGAATGGAACCGAATTTGAAATGCAACCAAGCAAGCATCATTTCCAACTTTTGTGTGATACGTTCATATTCTAAGAGCATGTTGAGATATGGATAGCCATCTTCATTTCTAGTAATTAAATTGTATCAATAGATTACCAGAAAGGTTAACATACAGTCAGCATCTTGGTTCTCATTTCATATATATGTGGGAAAATTTAGCTTACTTTTTGGTGTTGGTCAAACAGTGAAACTGAACATCACTCGGTTATATTTGTGATATACTTTAGATATAGTATCTATATCTATGTTTGATTTATTTACCATGATGCTCTAGAAAGTATATGCACACCTTAGTATGTAGCAATTTCTACTCATTAAGTTTAGAGTTAGAATTTTAAATTATGAACAATAGGATCATGATATGTTACGAGTGAAAAATAATTGGTGAAAATTTTTCATAATAAATTGGACACATCACATTTTGAATAACAAATAGGCCGACCTATCAGGCTATCACGTAGCTAAAACCTTAATTAAGAATCAAAAATTTAGAAATATCGGTACTACAAATTGCAGGAAATTTTACTATTTAACAATCATTTTAATTAATTGCGATTTAGTTGAAAGCGGTAGTTATCTATCTATACTTAAAACATATGAGAGGTGATTTTTACACACCACTTTTTGATCCATATATACACTTTTGTCTCATAAAATTACAGTTATGTCCCTAGAAGGTTAAACTTATATTATTATTATAAGTATAATTAAAAGTAAATTAGGTAATTTGATGTACATGAATCAAAAAGTAGTGTGTGAGGATCACCCCCTTAATACATTGGTGGAGGATGCAAAGTACACATCCATGATAATTTACAATACACTGTCACAGGAAATAGTGAAAGTCAAAAGAGTCACGACCCTTTGCGAGACTCAAGGTGCAACGTCCCTTGAGGGGTCTAGAGGCAGCGCCCTAATTAGAGTCACGTTCCCAAGTGAGTGGGCGAAGGTCGAGGGAAGCCACCCCAAGCGGGGTGGGAGGGCAACACCCCCGCCGATGTTTGACACTTAGATGTTCGACACAGTATGGATTGTGAGTTGACTAAGAATGAAGTGATGTTTGTAAATTTTGTTAGATCACAACAAATTTGACGAATCACTTGACAAAAGGATTAGCCAGAGAGTTGGTGCACAAGTCGGCTATTAGCGTGGGATTGAAGTCCAGTTAGATCTTCTAAAGTAAGATACCCAATTCCCTTATGCAACGTTAGAAACTGAATTCAGTATGAAACGCTAATTTTTTAAAAAAATTGAAACACGTGCATTTTATGATCCCAAGGTATGTGTTTGGACCACCAAGTTAAAGTTAGCTTGTTATCTTCTTGTAGTTCTTTTTGAAAAAAATTGTATATGCAAGTGCAAAATTAAAAATAGGGACCTATGTGAGCATAAACTTTTGCCGCTTCGAGGATATTGACAATAATTATCAGAAATAATTGTGTTACCTTATGTAAGTTTTCTTGGTCCTTAGGAATTGGATTGTTTGTTGTAACTTATCTCCATTGTAATTTGTACAATAAATATTGATGCATATCAATTCGACAATTGTGGTGATTTATTTTAAAACATCTCACATGGTATCAGACTAAATTGATCCATCATTCCTTTTCCTAATTGTCGACTGCTTCTTCTCCTTTTCTTTTATCATCGACGGTTTACCTAACATCACGATGACAAATTCACCGTCTACCTCCACAAATCCTACCAATGGAACCCTACCACTCAATACTATCTTACACATGATCACAATCAAAGTTTCCTCTACCAACTATCTAATATTGCGGCATCAATTGCTTCCACTACTCACATATCAAAAACTCTCGAGTTATATCAATGGTAAACTTCTTGCCCCGCCTTCTACAATTCTTGTCGATAACATCTCCTCCACTAATTCGATGTTTGCTGAAAGGAAAGATGGTAATGCATTAATTATCATCCAATCTTCTTTATCAAAGGTATCCATGTCAGTCATACTTAGGCTCAAATCATCGCAAGCTATACCCTAGAATATTACTACATCCATGATTCAGTCAAGAGAATGCACACTTTGCGTTATAATCTTAGACAATTTAAGAAAAGGCACGAATTCCATTTCAGTATATGATCGAAAATTTAGACTTAATTGTGATCAACTTGCGGGTACTTGACACCATGTTATTGATGTTGACAAGACTCATGGTTCCTTTGTGGTCTAGGTAACTCTTTTGAAACTTTTTCGACCACTTAACGCGCGATCAAACCACGACCTTCATTTCGTGATTTAATTTCTCAAGCGGAAAGTCATGAGCTCTTCTTTACTTTGATTCAAAGAACTCCTCCACTAGCTGCTTCTGTCACTCAACCTGGTCGTGGACAAACTATTTCTAATCATGGTCGAAGTTGAATCGCACCTGTGGTCGTGGTCGTAGACCACCACATTGTAAACTTTGTCGTAAGGATGGTCATTATGCGAGTCAGTGTCCTGAACTCGCAACCTATGCTATGTGCACCTCTCCTCTTAGTTAAATATTGTAAATGAAGTCTAGCCTACTTCAATGGATCTTCTAGTGTAAGAAGATGGTGGTTCTAAAATTGAGATGGCCCAAGCTAGTAATTAAGAGATTGGATTATCACTCAGCGGAGTCTTTTGATGTTGAAAGATTTTCTCCCCTATAGTACAACGATGTGGAAGTACGTCGTGACCCAAATAGTTTATCAGGTGGTATCAAAAAGAGTTATTAATTAGCTAATAGGGAGTTGCTGTGGATGTGTTTGAGCAACGATGAAAGTTGAGGCGTTTTCTAATTTCCTATTTCGACTAGGTAGGTTGAAGAACTCTTTATCGAAAGTCTGCCATCTCGTTGTAGTTGGAGTGTGCGTGTCCCAAGTGGTCTTGGCGGTATATATGGGGTTTCTTGACGGAGTTGAAATGGAGATCGGTGTTCTGGGTTTGTTAAAAATCTTCAAGTAGAAGATTGTTGAGGTCGAAGATTTTAAACAACTGAAAAATGAAGGACCTGCAGGAGTCTCACGGAACACGAGATGTAAGTTTCAAATGCGAGAATTTGCACGTGGTTTTAAATCGTGCAGATGTTGAAATCTCGCGAAACACCAACAACTGGTTTGGGCAGCAAGTTACACGATGTTGTTTCCTTATTTGTTTACTCATATAAATTGTGAACCTAGTCTCCTTAAACATTGTGCACGAAAATAATGGGGAAAAATCTTTGGTTCCTACCCGTAGGCTAAACCCTTCTCGATGTTGGAGTTGAAATATAACCACGTTAAATTCTTGCATCGTATACATTTACTTCATCGTTCTATGCTTTAATTATTAGTTTGTTGTCGTGGATTATTGATTGTAATAAATCACTTGTCTTGTTTCGGGTCCGTAATTTCTAACAATTTAAATGTTTGGTGTTTAAATCACCATCTTAACCAAATAACACTTTCAAAGTGCATTTAGTGCACTTAAATCAAGTAACAAACATGGTCATTCGTTTTGTGAAAAGGGAGAAAGAGAGAAAAAAGATACAACACTAGGATTTTCATTAGAAAAGGTCTGGGATCTAACTACTTGAGTGAAGCACGCAAGTTGTTCGTGAGTACAATATGACTATCATACACTATGATTAGCTTTATTGAATCAATAACCAATGTAATGATCATGTTGATATATGACATTGTGTTTGATGACAATTTTGATTTGTGTACGTTGTTTTAGTTGGTGTTTATGTAGCTCGAGGTTGATTAGTGGAACAAATTTGTAGTTGGAGGGTGTAAAGTGGTGGCATTTTAAGACTTGAAGAGACCGGAAGAACATATAATTTTGACTGAAATAATATTTGTAAAGGATTGAAAACCTCTAAAGTAATAAAATTACTTGATAGATTGTAGGTAAAATGAAAGGACCCGTTCATATACATTATAAACGATCCTCAATAGTTGATTACATCGCGAGGTATTTGACCTATATATGATACATTTTTCAGACATTGCATTCGTTTTTAAAAGATAAACTCTCTTTACATCGAAAATTGACAGACATGCATACTATTTCATAATATCCACTATCCAACTATAACTTGACTTAATAATAATCTTTCATAAACTCAATGACTCGAATGCAACGTTCTTCGAAATATGCCATGAAAGACTCCAAGTAATATCTTTAAAATGAGCAAATGCACAGCGGAAGATTTCTTTAACACCTGAGAATAAACATGCTTTAAAGTGTCAACCAAAAGGTTGGTGAGTTCATTAGTTTATCATAAATATTCATTTTCATCATTTTAATAGACCACAAGAATTTCATTTCCAGTTCTCATAAATAAGCGTCCCATGCATAGAGATAAAATAATCATTCATATGGTGAACACCTGGTAACCGACATTAACAAGATGCATATAAGAATATCCCCTATCATTCCGGGAAATCCTTCGGACATGATAAAAATGAAATCGAAGTACTAAAGCATCCGGTACTTTGGATGGGGTTTGTTAGGCCCAATAGATCTATCTTTAGGATTCGCGTCAATTAGTAGATCGGTTTACTAATTCTTAGGTTACCAAGCAAAAGGGGCATATTCGGCTTCGATCATTCAACCATATAATGTAGTTTCGATTACTTGTGTCTATTTCGTAAAACATTTATAAAAATTGCGCATGTATTCTCAGCACAAAAATATAAAGGGTAAAAAGGAAAATGAAACTCACCATACTGTATTTAGTAGTAAAATACATATAACGTCATTGAACAAGTACAAGGTTGGCCTCAGATTCACGAACCTATATTAATTATATATTTTTATATGTTGGTCAATATTTGTTTAATAAATTAGGTCAAGTCATAGTGTACCACAATCCTAATGCTCGAGACTAATATGCAGAAGTCAACAAAAATCAATTTGACTCAAAAATGTTTTTCCAAAAATTTATACATGATTATTATATACTTTAAATATCGTCGTTTTATATTTTTAAATATTTAAAAGATTTTATTAAAGTAAATAATATAATTCTTTTATTAATAAATATAATTTTATTTAAAAATATACTTTTATATATATTAAGTAATAAAATTTATAAAGTTCATTTGATATCATAAAAATATTACGATAGGTTTTATTAAAGTAATTATATTATTTGTATTACATATTTATTTGATAAAAATAATGTTGGTAATATTAATAAGTAAAAGTTGTATTATTTTATAATAATAATTATTATTATCTTATTAATAAAAATATTAATTATTATATTTACTAAAACTAAAATTATGATAAAACTATAATAATAATAGTAAAATTTTGATTAACAATATTATTCCTCTCAAAATAATGAGTTTTGTAATAAAAAAAAAAATATTTTTAATATTAATAATACTTTTAATAATAATAATAGTGATAAAAAAATAATGAAAAAGATAATTCTATCCAAATCAATATCTTAAAATATTTTAAATTTCATCATGATACTCATACTCATTATTTCCTAATCAATTTGTTAGTAACTTTTAAATTGTCTTTTATGTCGCGTTCATTTTTATTGATAATAATAATAATTATAAAACTTAAGTGTTACTAATATTAATTTTTACTGACAATAATCAATATTATGATAAGGTTATACTAATAACTATTTTAATGACAATAATAACAATAATACTAATTTTAACGATAATAACGATAGTAATAAAAATAACAGTTTTTAATGTTAATACTTTTTATTGATAATAATAATAATAATAATAATAATAATAATAATAATAATAATAATAATAATAATAATAATAATAATAATAATAATAATAATAATAATAATAATAATAATAATAATAATAATAATTTGATAAAACTAGAACGACGATAATAACGACGATGCTGATAATCATTTTTAATAATAATATCAAAAGTTCAATTGACTATAACTTCTAATTCGTTCATCGAATCCATTCGACATCTAAAGGAAAAGTTCTTAATTTTTCGCTAGCTTTCCAAGGACATGCATATCTTATACCTTATCTCAATCGCAGATGTAATTAATTCAAGATTCAACATAACCTATCTAAGGGCAATATCAAAAATACAAGCATGCATAATCCTATATTCTCGAGCACTAATCAGGGATACACTATTAATATGTAAAAATTTATTTACGAGTACTCACGCATCAATATTGAGATTCAATATTGCAGGAAAGGTACGTAGACGCAACGGAGATGACAAACACTAAATTTGACCTTACGAGCATGCCCATGAACCATACCCATCACCTCCATAGCTATAACCCATAATTTCCTTAGCCATATCCTACTCGAAAACCAGTTTTGAAAACACGCGAGCAGAACCTCGTCGTAGTATTTTATGTATAATACTTATAATAACGCTTCCTAATAATACTAATATACTAATACCAAATAATAATAAAATTAATAATCTTAATATTTATATTTTATATGTATGTGTGTGTTTTACGGAGTGAAAGAAAAAATGAATCACAACACAGACTTCGTTCGGTTTTAAAAAGGATATGAGCACACCTAACACCCCATGCGATCGCATGGGGTTTCTACATGATTTTCAAGCGACCGCATGAATGATAAATCCAGCCCACATTCGTCCAATGATCCATGCTGACACCCACCTTTTAACACATATAATACGTAATATATGTTTATTTATATATTAATTAATATATAATATATTTAATCTTTAGAATTAATTAAATATTATATTATATTTACGTGCGTAGTAAAAATATAATTTTTACAAAAATGACTCGTACGTTGTCACTCGACTCATGTACCACTTTCGGTTTTTCGAGCGCACTTTCGTACGTTTAGAAAACTAGCCTTTTACGTTACACGACGTGTACCTTTAATAATAATTTGACTTATTTATCAATAAATTACTTTATAAAAATGTATCTTATAAAATTTGAGCGTTGTGGTCATTTGCTTCAATAAATCAGTGACTCGTTGTTTACCAAAATATATTATTTTAAATTGGGATGTTTTATGACTAAATTTAATATATATATATATATATATATATATATATATATATATATATATATATATATATATATATATATATATACCTATTTAGAAATATAAGTTTTTAATTAAAATCTTTATTTAATACTATAACATCTAGTTTTTCAGGACTATTTATATTTCAAAGTTTATTTTTATTTTTTTTAGAAAAATAGTTTAACGCGTAACGTTTTCATTTAAAAAAAATTAAATGGATACAATTAACTTATGTACTAATTGTTTTAAATATCAATTGCGTCACTAGGCGGGTGTTACTACCGTACACTTAATTTGAAAACATGAACACGTTTTAAATACACGTTACAACCAATATTTCAACTTACGTTTATTTATTCATAGGCAGTTTAGATAGACAAGTCTTATTATATCAAAAAGTGTTTTCGCACAGTTGAAAACTACATCAATTGATTACTATGAAATTCCATCGATAAGAATATGGAACCATATACTATTATGTAAAGTATTTATACTTAATACTTCGTTTAATATTTTCAAGTTATAAGATATACACATATTCATATATAATCATTTACGTTCATTTAAGGGTTCGTGAATCATTGGAATTTGATCGAGGTTAAACGAATGTATGAACACAGTTTAAAATCTTTGAGATTTAATTTAACAACTTTGCTTATCATGTCGGAAACATATAAAGATTAAAGTTTAAATTTGGTCAGAAATTCCCGGGTCGTCACATAAAATATATACGAAACTGAAACAATTATACATATTATCACAAATATAATAATCAGATAGAAAATATGTATAATAAATAGTCATTATAAGAACGAAAAGATAGAACGATCTAACCGAATTATGTAACATCCCGCATTTTTCCGTTAAGTTATTTTAACGCCCGTCTTTTTATTTTGATAATGTCGTTCGTACCTAGATTCGTATCCTCCATTAGCTAACGTTCTTAGTATTTTCGTTATTGAATTATAACATTTTCCCGTTTACTCTCGTGTATTTCAAAATAATTCGTTTGGTTAATTCACGCATCCGCATCCGAATTCAAGGGACTAGTTTTGCCACTTGACCAAAGAGGTGACTAGTGGTTGACTAGCCAACCACTTCACCACCACTCATTCATTCACCATCTCTTTCTCTTTTCTTACTTCCCTTTTTCACTCAACTCACACAAACAAGGATTCATCATCTAATTCGGATCTAAGAAGCTCACAACAAATCCGACTACATATTCGTGATCCTCTCTTCATCCTCTACGTTTTGATACTAACTTCATCTCGTTTGGGTAACTTTCTAAAAACACTAAATTTCTTGTTCTTAATCTTTTAAGCTTAAAAGTGTGTTAATTAGTGTCTATGGCTCGAGTCTAACATGAATATATGATTTGTATGCTCGATCTTGATGTTTTGGTGTAACTAGCATGAACTTGAAAAGTGTGTGTTTAATCTTGAGTTTTGGATGATTATATGTTGTTAGATGTTAAAAGTTCATGTTTTAATTGTGTTACTAGTATCATTAGCTTCATTTTGATGTGTAGGTTGATTAAGAAAACTTCAATAACATGATTAATGAGTTTGTGAATTTTGGTTAGGGTTTGATAGACTTAAAATGAATTTTTGATGCCTTGAATGCTATGAAATGTTTCTAGTAGGTGTTTAGTTGCAATGTATGTTACATTACCTTCAAAACGGCATACCATATGTATAAATTGGATTCCCGAATCATCTTATGCATTTTGTGAACTTGAAACCTTGATAATGAACCTTTAATGATCACTTGATGAGAATTTGGTTATTGTAAATGATATTTTTATGTGATGAAAAGTGTTTAGTTGTATTCCTCGTTAAATTACTTTTTCAACGATATAAGATACGTGTTTTGAATGTTTACGCTTCATTAGTTATGGTTGTTTGAAGTTGGATTCGTGCATTAAGTGTTCAAACTGCCCAGATTGCTGAACAGATACATGGAGCGGCGCTCCAATACCTTCAGCGGCGCTCCAAACCTGGCTGTCCAAAATTTCACTTTTTTATTTAATTCTAACTATGCTACGCACCTCCGATTAACATGAAACTTGGCCAACATGCTTATATATGATTAAAAACCTCAGAAAAATAGTTCGGGACCCGAACCGAACGTGTTGACTTTTTCGTTGACTTTCACTTGACCAAAGTTGACTTTTATTCTAACTTAACCAAACACTTATGCAATCGTTCTAACATGCTTTTATACTTATATCTTGCATGAAACTTGACAATTTGATTCACATGCTATATAATCGAGTCGTAACGAGCCATAGGACTAATTGAACAACTTTGACCAATCGTGTTTACCGTTATTGATACAACCTACTTGTTTAGGTCAAGACTAGCAATTGTCCTTGCGCACGTTTACTTGTGAAGTACTTTATTACTCGTGCACTCAAGGTGAGATCATAGTCCCACTTTTACTCTTTTAAACTTACATTTGGGATGAGAAAACATAAACGTTTCGTTTTACAAAGTGAACACAAGTACGAAAACAAACATTCTACATACGAGTTAGAACAAAATCCTCAATTCGATTATCATTAGTTACACTTGCCGGGTGTAAGCGAGAACTTATGTTGTATGGTCATACGGGTTTGACAAACCCTCATTCGGACGGTTCGCTACCGTTATTGGATGAAAAATATTTTCGAGAAACAGTGTATGTTCTAACACTATTGTGATGGGGTTCTATGGATGGAAAGTTAAGCCTTGATAATTGGGTGCTCGTGATAACAAATTCTAGAATAGTTTACTATTATTTCAATGTTATAAATCTTGTGGTTCATTTGTACTTACTTACTTACTTAAACCTATGATTTCACCAACGTTTTCGTTGACAGATTTCTATGTTTTTCTCAGGTCCTTGAACATTTTGTGATACATGCTTCCTCTCATTATTTTGATACTTGCCTTGGATGTCGAGTATATATGCATACATGGAGCGTCTTTTGGATACTTTTAAATTGTGTCACATAGGTTTCTTTTGTACTTATAACGTTGTAACGTAACTTGTGGTTGAACTATTCTTGTAAACTTTGAAACAATCTTTACATTTGAAATGAATGCGACATATTTTTGGTCAAACATTATTTTAAAGACTTATGACCACGTAACGGGACCTAAGTAGACGGCACTGTAAATGACGATTTTGTCGGGTCGCTACAGATGGTATCAGAGCGTTGGTTGTAGGGATTTAGAGTTCATTGGTGTCAACCCCGAGTCATAGGGTACATTAGTAGGTCTAGACTATAACCGGCATATAGACTTGAAGTAGGAATTACTTGACTACTTGCGCATTTATACTCGAACTCTTCTATTCATATCTAACTCTTATTCCATCCTAATCTCACGTTGTTTAATTTGATTGACACGCCACCTTGACTATATGAAATAATGTCGAATGCACATATGAATTAGGGTAATATAATTTTCGGGATTATATTACGATGACTCATATGGACGTTCCGACATTATGACATAAAGAATTTAAGGCGAGTCAAGGAAAAATTATCTCTTTATTTTTGTTCCATATCACGATTAGTATTATTGATAATACTAATCAACAATATTCTTGTGTCATGAAGGAATAATGGCTTACCAAGGTCAACACAATACTCCTCCCGAAATTCTCGAACGAGCTCTTCAATGAATGATAACCACCGCCGTGGATGCGGCCATGGTCGGTCACTCCTCCAACAACAAAAACAACAACACCAACCATGGAACCGGTAATTCAAACGAGGGGTGCTCCTACAAGAACTTCATGGGGTGCAAACCTCCCACTTTCGATGGAACCGGGGGACCGGTTGCTCTCACCCGATGGTTTGAACAAACGGAATCTGTTTTTAGCATAAGCGGTTGTCGGGACCAAGATAAGGTCAAGTTCTCCACCCTCACTTTCACTGGTATTGCTCTCTCATGGTGGAACACGTATGTATAATCGGTGGGTACCGATGAAGCCCACACACTCCCTTGGACTGAATTAAGAGAAAGAATGATCACCGAATACTTCCCGCGCGACGAGACTCGAAGGCTCGAACATGGGCTAAGAAATTTAAAAACGGTCCGGAATGACCTCGAAGCTTATAATCAACGGTTTTCCGAACTAGCCTTAATGTGTCCAAACCTCATGACTCCCGAGTCCCTAAGAGTTGAACTTTACATGGATGGCCTCCCTAAGAGCATTCAACACGGGGTAAGGTCATCCAAACCCGCTAACCTACAAGAGGCTTTAACGATGGCCCGCCGATCTATAGAAACGGTGGATGAAATTGAAGCACCGGCACTAACGGCCGAGAATCAATCGGGTAGCAACAAAAAAATGGGAAGCCTCTCAATCAAGCAACTACGACAACAACGACAACTTCGCCAAGAAGCCTTTCACCCCCGGTGGCAAGAAAGGGTATGCTTGAAACCTACCTTATTGTAACAAGTTTCGCAAACATCATTTGGGTGAATGTGGCAAACCATTTTGCATCAAGTGTCAAAGAAGTGGCCATGTGGCCCATGTTTGTAAGAGTACAATTACCGTCGCTCAAAAGGTGCCCAATGCACACAGAACGGGTGTTTGTTTCGAATGTGGCCAACCGGGTCATTTTAGGAATGCGTGCCCAAAGAAAAAAGCCAACCCCAACGCACGCGGTTGAACTTCCAACATTCAGCCATCTTAATGCCCTCACTTGAGTTACAGGCAAGCGTTACCAAGAATGCCCGAGACGGCAAGGAACTAGTCACGGGTACGTTTCTTCTCAACAACTCTTATGTTTCATGTTTATTCGATTCGGGTGTTGATAAATGTTTTGTATCCAAGGCTTTGGAGCCTACTCTTTGCACTCCACCACTTTCCTTAGACACTACTTACGCCATTTAAGTGACCAACGAAAAACTATTGCGTGCCGACAAATTGTATCGGAGGGTGTACGTTAAACTTATTGGGTGGATAATTTGAATTTTGACTTGATACCTATATAACTAGGGAGCTCAAAACCTATTCGTTGAGAAGAAATGTTTCCCTAAAATTATGTATAGATTATTGTGAACTAAGTAATTTCCGGTTGAGAACCGATATCCTTTTCCCCGTATTAATGACCTCATGATCAATTACAAGGACCCCGTGTGTATTCCAAATTGACCTCCAATCTGGTTATCATCAATTGAGGGTTAAGGGAGAAGATGTCTCTAAAACCGCTTTCTGAACTCATTGCGATAGTTATGAATTTATTTTAGTGACCGTTCAGTTTATCTAAGGCTCCGTCTGTATTCATAGACCTCCTGAACCGCGTATGCAAACTTATCTAGAAAAATCTGTTATCGTGTTTATAGATGATGTCTAAATCTATTCGACAGTAAAGAAGAAAAATGAATAATATCTCCGTCTTACGCTCGAACTCTTGAGAAAAGAACAACTCTATGCCAAATTCTCCAAGTGTGAATTTTGGCTAAACGAAGTCCAATTCCTAAACCATGTTGTTAGTGGTCCAGGTATTAAAGTAAACCTTACAAACGTCGAAGCCCCACGTAATCGGGAAACACTCACGACTCCGACTTGTATTCGTAAAATCGTAGATCTCGCCGATTATTACCGAAGATTCATTTCTGACTTTTCCTGTATTGCTCGTCCTTTAACCTCGTTAACTCACTAAGGGAAAGATTTAAACCTCTCCATGTCCGGACCTTGAACGTGATTATTCATACCCACCTTACTAACCAAATTCGTGTAGCACAAAATGGAACTCAAATATGGAAATATTTCAACGTGAACGCCTGAAAGGCATACTCTCTCGACTCGAAATCAAGGAAACTGAAATTCGTTATTTTGCACGAAGAATTTGAAAACTTAATTATGGATCCGATCAATTTTCTCATCACCAAGTACCACGATACATAACTATGTTATTCACTGTTACCGTCTGATATTACTGGAACCTAAGATAACACACAACCCGAGGATACCCCTTTCTTCTTTGACTTATCGTCCTTATGCTGCTGATATATGGCCAACTACTACTCAACTTCGAACTATACAACTACGGGTACTATCTCTTTCCCACCAAGTCTCAACATTTGGCCACAAGATGCGCGATATGGCTACATCAAGATGTAAACTCATCCTATTCTAAATTCTCATTTCACTCCAATCTTTTTTGCTCGTACTTCCGTATAAGGAAACCTTTTATCTAAATTCTCAATGGAGAGAGAGACTCTTCACGTATTACTAGTATTCGCCACGAGGGTGAATAGCCCTGACGAACGTTTTCAGTAGCCGATAAGAAACTTGTTCCAACAAACGTTTTCGAGCCCTAACTAACTTGTTCAAACATATCTTAAAGAATTCTATTCCAACCCGGTGTACCATTGTAAATTATCTTGGATCAAAATACTCGTATCACTTCTAGTTTTACAAGAAGCCTTGAGAAAACGCTTAGACATGAGTACCGCGTATCATCCACAACCCGACGGACCAAGCAAACGTACAATTCAAATCTTGGAAAGACATGTTACAAACTTGTATTGTTGCCTTTAGTTGTTTCCTCTTACAACGATAGCTATCACTTGTAGTGACCCGAACTTTTCCATGTTTATATATATATATATTAAATGAAATTGTTATTTACATGATTAAATGTTTCCAACATGTTAAGCAATCAAACTTGTTAAGACTGGATTAATTGAAATAGGTTTCATATAGACAATTGACCACCCAAGTTGACCGGTGATTCACGAACGTTAAAACTTGTAAAAACTATATGATGACATATATATATATATATATATATATATATATATATATATATATATAGTTAACATGATATTATGATAAGTAAACATATCTAAGTATATTAACAATGAACTACATATGTAAAAGCAAGACTACTAACTTAATGATTTTGAAACGAGACATATATGTAACAATTATCGTTGTAACGACATTTAATGTATATATATATCATATTAAGAGATATTCATACATCACATTATCATGATAATATAATAATTTAAAATCTCATTTGATATTATAAACATTGGGTTAACAACATTTAACAAGATCGTTAACCTAAAGGTTTCAAAACAACACTTACATATAACGACTAACGATGACTTAATGACTCAGTTAAAATGTATATACATGTAGTGTTTTAATATGTATTTATACACTTTTGAAAGACTTCAAGACATTTATCAAAATACTTCTACTTAACAAAAATGCTTACAATTACATCCTCATTCAGTTTCATCAACAATTCTACTCGTATACACCCGTATTCGTACTCGTACAATACACAGCTTTTAGTTGTATGTACTATTGGTATATATACTCCAATTATCAGCTCTTAGCAGCCCATGTGATTCACCTAACACATGTGGGAACCATCATTTGGCAACTAGCATGAAATATCTCATAAAATTACAAAAATATGAGTAATCATTCATGACTTATTTACATGAAAATAAAATTACATATCCTTTATATCTAATCCATACACCAACGACCAAAAACACCTATAAACACTTTAATTCTTCAATTTTCTTCATCTAATTGATCTCTCTCAAGTTCTATCTTCAAGTTCTAAGTGTTCTTCATAAATTCTGCAAGTTCTAGTTTCATAAAATCAAGAATACTTTCAAGTTTGCTAGCTTACTTCCAATCTTGTAGAGTGATCATCTAATCTCAAGAAATCTTTCTTATTTACAGTAAGATATCTTTCTAATATAAGGTAATACTCATATTCAAACTTTGATTCAATTTCAATAACTATAACAATCTTATTTCGAGTGGAAATCTTACTTGAACTTGTTTTCGTGTCATGATTCTACTTCAAGAACTTTCAAGCCATCCAAGATCCTTTGAAGCTAGATCCATTTGTATCTTTTCTAGTAGGTTTATCCATAAAACTTGAGGTGGTAATAATGTTCATAACATCATTCGATTCATACATATAAAGCTATCTTATTCGAAGGTTTAAACTTGAAATCACTAGAACATAGTTTATTTAATTCTAAACTTGTTCGCAAACAAAAGTTAATCCTTCTAAATTGACTTTTAAAATCAACTAAACACATGTTCTATATCTATATGATATGCTAACTTAATGATTTAAAACCTGGAAACACGAAAAACACCGTAAAACTGGACATACGCCGTCGTAGTAACACCGCGGGCTATTTTGGGTTTGATAATTAAAAACTACGATAAACTTTGATTTAAAAGTTGTTCTTCTGGGAAAATGATTTTTCTTATGAACATGAAACTATATCCAAAAATCATGGTTAAACTCAAAGTGGAAGTATGTTTTTCAAAATGGTCATCAAGACGTCGTTCTTTCGACTGAAATGACTACCTCTTACAAAAAAGACTTGTAACTTATATTTCCGACTATAAACCTATACTTTTTCTGTTTAGATTCATAAAATAGAGTTCAATATGAAACCATAGCAATTTGATTCACTCAAAACGGATTTAAAATGAAGAAGTTATGGGTAAAACAAGATTGGATATTTTTTGATTTTTGTAGCTACGGGAAATATTAACAATTCTATACAAATCATATCCTAGCTGTGATGACCCGGGAATTTCCGACCAAATTTAAACTTAATTTCATATGATTTCGACACGATAAGCAAAGTCTATAATATTGAAGTCTCAAAAATTTTGAACTGTGTTCATGTAATCATTTAACCTTTGACTATGCCCGACGATTCACGAACAATTGTTTGTAAATAAATATGTATATAAATGTAAATGTAAATGTATATAATAATTTGAAATAATAAACTACACCTTAACTAATTAAGAATTGGAAAATGCAAATTAATATTTAGAATTATTAAGTTGTTATCAAAGTGTGTGTATATATATATATATATATATATATATATATATATATATATATATATATATATATATATATATATATATATATATATATATATATATATATATATACTACATAATCAATAATATGTAATAATAAATAAGTTTAATTATAATTAAATTATAGTTATTATGGTAATATTAATATTACTTTCATTTTTACTATTAATATTAATATCAATATCTGTATTAAAAAGTTATGATTACCTTTATTGATATTAACATTAATATCTATATCAGTATTATTAATATCATTATTCTAATATGAAATAGAATACACGTAACTTGTTATATTTTTTTATTAGATATTATTATTATTATTAAGAATTATTAACTGGTATTATTATTAGGAACTAATACCTTTTATTATTATTAACATTTTATTATTACTATCATTATCATTAATTAATATTAAACTTATTAAAGATTATTATTATTGTTATTAATAACATCATATTATTATTATTATTACTAATAATATTATTATCACTAATAAATTTATTATTATTATCATTAATATTAATCATTATTATTATTAGGATTATTATTATTAATATACTTAATTATTTATTAATATTAGTTATATTAAGCGAATTATATAGAATCAGATATATACATGTTGGAATCTGCTTTTGTCAAATTCACTGTGTACTAGTTTTTGTTTTCTATCTAAAAAAATCGAATAAGATCATTGCAAACAAACAAAATCAGTTAGTTATGGGTTTCTCTCTTTATTTTTTTTATATAATTCTTGTACTGATCGAATATTGTGTCGACTGAATTGGATATTAAACCAGTAACATTGATCCGTGATTTTAGAAAACTAAATCACTTCTTTTATCACCTATCAATTATCAATTTAATCATCCCTAAATTATCAAAATTTATTCAGAAATAAAAGAAGAACAGATATATCACTATGTTCGTGTACTTTTTTTTTTAAATCTCGGTTTCAAAATCAATCACAAAATGTGATAATACAATTTTGTTAGGAACCTTTCGAACAAACTTTCTGTAAATTTTGAAATTCCAATTCGTCATGTCTAATCCAAATTTGTGAGTCAAAGTTTATGATTGAAAAAGTCAACCGTTTGTTCTTCCTTCGAATTCGTGAGTTATACGTTGTTTCCAGTTAAATTGTTAGTTCCAGATTGTTGTAATGGTGAATTAGAAAATATTTCATGAAGGTATCGAAGTTCCAAAACATCTCAATCTCAAAAATCGATTTATTGTTCTTCATTTTTTTTTTCTTCTTTTCAGCGACAGCTGAGTTTTTTATTTTATATATTTTTTTCGTTTCTATTTGATTTAATTTACTAACTCAGGTTATTTATAACTTAATTTCAAGCCTTAATCCATATTATAATTCACGGTTTGATTTTCTTTTGGTTCTCTGCTTGTTTGATTATGAGGATGATGATGATAGATAAACAGAAAGGGTTATATTTAAAAACGAGATACAATATTTCAGAAAAGTAAGTTGGAACGGTTGGTTGTGTCGTGGTTTGTGTAAATGAGGGACCTGGGTTCGAATCCTGTACAGCCACATTTTTTTTTGAAGAGCTTAATGAGGTAGTTTATCTATTTTCATTATTTTTTATTATTATGTGGTTTATTATCTCTAATATTATTATTATGATTATTATCATTATTGTTATGATTATTATTATTAGTTATTAAAGTTATAATATTGAATATAAATTGTTATTATACTAGTGTTATTATTATTAAAGGTATTACTAATAGTACTAGTATTATCATTACAATTATTAGTATCACCAATATAATAATAATAATAATAATAATAATAATAATAATAATAATAATAATAATAATAATAATAATAATAATAATAATAATTATTATTATTATTATTATTATTATTATTATTACTATTATGTGTATTTTTAAATAATATTATGATTATAATTATAATTATTATTACTAATGTCATAGTTATATTTAGGATTATTATCATTATTATTATTAGGATTATTTAGGATTATTTATCATTATTATTATTAGGATTATTATTATTAATATACTTAATTATTTATTAATATTAGTTATATTAAGCGAATTATATAGAATCAGATATATACATGTTGGAATCTGCTTTTGTCAAATTCACTGTGTACTAGTTTTTGTTTTCTATCTAAAAAAATCGAATAAGATCATTGCAAACAAACAAAATCAGTTAGTTATGGGTTTCTCTCTTTATTTTTTTTATATAATTCTTGTACTGATCGAATATTGTGTCGACTGAATTGGATATTAAACCAGTAACATTGATCCGTGATTTTAGAAAACTAAATCACTTCTTTTATCACCTATCAATTATCAATTTAATCATCCCTAAATTATCAAAATTTATTCAGAAATAAAAGAAGAACAGATATATCACTCTGTTCGTGTCCTTTTTTTTTTTAAATCTCGATTTCAAAATCAATCACAAAATGTGATAATACAATTTTGTTAGGAACCTTTCGAACAAACTTTCTGTAAATTTTGAAATTCCAATTCGTCATGTCTAATCCAAATTTGTGAGTCAAAGTTTATGATTGAAAAAGTCAACCGTTTGTTCTTCCTTTGAATTCGTGAGTTATACGTTGTTTCCAGTTAAATTGTTAGTTCCAGATTATTGTAATGGCGAATTAGAAAATATTTCATGAAGGTATCGAAGTTCCAAAACATCTCAATCTCAAAAATCGATTTATTGTTCTTCATTTTTTTTTCTTCTTTTCAGCGACAGCTGAGTTTTTTATTTTATATATTTTTTTCGTTTCTATTTGATTTAATTTACTAACTCAGGTTATTTATAACTTAATTTCAAGCCTTAATCCATATTATAATTCACGGTTTGATTTTCTTTTGGTTTTCTGATTGTTTGATTATGAGGATGATGATGATAGATAAACAGAAAGGGTTATATTTAAAAACGAGATACAATATTTCAGAAAAGTAAGTTGGAACGGTTGGTTGTGTCGTGGTTTGTGTAAATGAGGGACCTGGGTTCGAATCCTGTACAACCACATTTTTTTTTAAGAGCTTAATGAGGTAGTTTATCTATTTTCATTATTTTTTATTATTATGTGGTTTATTATCTCTAATATTATTATTATGATTATTATCATTATTGTTATGATTATTATTATTAGTTATTAAAGTTATAATATTGAATATAAATTGTTATTATACTAGTGTTATTATTATTAAAGGTATTACTAATAGTACTAGTATTATCATTACAATTATTAGTATCACCAATATAATAATAATAATAATAATAATAATAATAATAATTATTATTATTATTATTATTATTATTATTATTATTATTATTATTATTACTATTATGTGTATTTTTAATTAATATTATGATTATAATTATAATTATAATTATTATTACTAATGTCATAGTTATATTTATAAGTATTAAAGACGTCATTATCATTAGTATATTTTTTATAAGTATTAATAATGTTATTATTAATCTTATCATTTAGGTATTATTATTGTTATTATTATGATTATGCTTAGTAACGTTATCATTATTTTTATTAATATTAGTATTATCATTATTATCAGTATTATCATTATAAACACTACTAATATTATTCTAGTATTGTTATAATTACTATTTTTAACAAACAAATGAATATATATATATATATATATATATATATATATATATATATATATATATATATATATATATATATATATATATATATATATATAATATTTAACATATGATATAACAAAATTTATATTTTTATATAAAATTAATATATATTAATAATAAAATATAAAAGTTACTAATATAAAAATTATATCACTAATAATGATATATATATTTGTTCGATTACGATTATACGTTTTAATATATATACAAATGTTATAGGTTCGTGAATCCGAGGCCAACCCTGCACTTGTTCAATATGGTCATATGTATTTTTACTACAAAATACATTAAGTGAGTTTCATTTGCCTTTTTACCCTTTATATTTTTGGGCTGAGAATACATGCGTTGATTTTATAAATGTTTTACGAAATAGACACAAGTATCAAAATTACATTCTATGGCTGGATTATTAAACCGAATATGCCCCTTTATAGTCTGGTAATCTAAGAATTAGGGAACAGACACCCTAATTGATGTGAATCCTAAAGATAGATCTATCGGGCCCAACAAGCCCCATCCAAAGTACCGGATGCTTTAGTACTTCGAAAATTATATCATGTCCGAAGGAGGATCCCGGAATGATGGGGATATTCTTATAAGTATATTGTGAATGTCGATTACCAGGTGTTCAATCCATATGAATGATATTTTTGTCTCTATGCATGGGACGTATGTTTATGAGAAATGGAAATATGAAATCTTGTGGTCTATTAAAATTATGAAATGATTATTTATGTCAAACTAATGAACTCACCAACCTTTTGGCTGACACTTTAAAGCATGTTTATTCTCAGGTATGAAAGAAATCTTCCGTTGTGCATTTGCTCATCTTAGAGATATTACTTGGAGTCATTCATGACATATTTCAAAAGACGTTGCATTCGTGTCATTGAGTTCGTCAAGAATAATATAAAGTCATTTATAGTTTAGATATATTATGAAATGGTTTGCATGCCGTCAACTTTCGATGTAAAGAAAGACTGTCTTTTAAAACGAATGCAATGTTTGTAAAATGTATCATATAGATGTCAAGTACCTCGTGATGTAATCAACTGTTGTGAATCGTTTATAATCGATATGGACGTTGTTCGGATGGATTAGGACGGGTCTCTACAGTTGGTATCAGAGCGGTGGTCTTAGTGAACCAGGTCTGCATTAGTGTGTATAACTGATAAGTCGTTAGGATACATTAGTGAGTCTGGACTTCGACCGTGTCTGCATGTCAAAAATTTTGCTTATCACCTTTGTCGGAAATCATCAGTTTATCATCCTTAGGAAATTATCTGCTTATCATTCTTAGTCTAGACACGTCTTGCTGCATTGATTGCATGAATAGTGTATAGACAAAATTCATATCTTAGCGTATCTGTTACTGTAAACCTTACCTGGCGTATCCCGTAAATTCCTACGTAATCTACGAAACCTTTTGTTCTATATATATATGGATAATCTATGTAATTAGAATACCATCCGTTAGCCAGAAAATCATTTCATATCTAAAAAGTCTTTATTCAATTGTACGAAATGGAATTCGTCATTAGTTCAAGTCATTCAGATTCCGAAATGGAATCTCAATCAAGCTCCGAAAGCAGTGTGACCGGAATGGATCAACCAATCAGTCATCATCTATTCTGGATGAATAGGGGATGGGTTCGTAGCCTCCTCAATCATTGGAGACAAGAAGAAGGTGATCATTTCCATCCGTCACATTGCCCTATTGGCGAAGAACCTGAAGCACTTACCGGTGAACCTGTTCGAAACACCATCTTTTCTCTCATTTCCAGAGTATCTCGCCACGATTATATACTATACCAAATTCTAGATTATATTTATCCGCTAGTCCGAACCGAAAATCACCCCGGTGTAATAGAAGAAGTCAACGAGCTTCGCGCTCGGGTAGTGGCTTTAGAGAATATGGTGCGAAGGTTACAAACACCAGCAGCAGCACCAGCAGCATAACCAGTACCACCACCAATGTCAACAGTACCATCACCACCACCAACATCAACATCCACATCCCACACCTCGACATCTTAATCTATACCTCGAACATCAACGTCATACGCACCATGGATACCAAGGAGTACCAACAACAACAACATCATCACACGTCTCAACCTCACAATCTATACCTCAAGCATAATCATCATTCTACGAATTGTTTTATTAATCGTTCTACATAAACTATCTTCGTTCTTCATGGTGATTATGTAATCTCTAATATTTTAGAGATTATGTACTCTAGTTCTAGCCGTAAATCTGATGAGTTTAATATCACATTGACTCATTAAATCCATAATTACGTCTGAAGAAAATATATATGTATATATGTTTTCATAAAGATTGTAATTAAAATTTTTATTGTACAAACTGTTAATGGTGAAAATATTTTAACGGGTAGGTAATAAACGAGGAATATTTAGATTTCGCATTAATAAGTTACACTGTACATTCTTCGAATCTGATTCAACAGTCATTTACTATCCTACTTACAACCACAGCTATACGAATCCGTTCATCACAGAATAACCATTTTCATTCAATTTCATATTTGGATTTTGACCTATCAGAATCCGACAAGTGGCATAATGAAGAAAACATTGGACAAAATAAAATTTGTTAGAAACAAAAAAATTAACTATGAGAAATTTTGTTAAGAATCCACGCTAACAAAATCCTAGCTAACTGTTCCTAGCTAACTGATTACATTTTATTTATCGCAATTTATTTTATCGCAATTTACATTCTCGCAATTTTATTTATCGTCATTAAATTTCTGTTATTTACTTTACGCACTTTATTTATCGTTATTTAATTTTCTATTATTTATTTTACGCACTTTAAATATCGGGACACGTATACAAGGTTTTGACATATTATATCGACGCATCTATATATATTATTTGGAATCACCATAGACACTCTATATGCAGTAATGATCGAGTTCTCTATACAGGGTTGAGGTTGATTCTACAATAATATATATAGTTTGAGTTGTGATCGAGTTTGAGACGTATACGGGTCACGACACGTATTAATTAATTCAAATATTATATATTAAACTATATATGAATTATTGGACTGTCAACTGTGGACTATCGACTGTGGACTAATAACATTGGACAATTAAAATGAATTAAAATATTGATTATAACATATGAAACTAAACAATTCTTTAAGTTGTCACTTGATTTCGTCTTAAACATCATTTGTATCTTCACGATTACATTCTGCATTCAAATCTTTCATGATTATTGAAAATACCTCATTCGAGAGGATGAACCAACCGCACTTCATTTACGGGAGAAAAGATTGATGCATATAGTTATGCACCTGAAAACACTCGGAACCTGAGTGAACGTTTAACACGTAGCTGTGCTAATTCCTTTAGCGTTATTATTACCGAAAATAACTTTGCATCTGCTGTTCGAGATAGCCAGTTTTGTCACAGCTCCAGCAAGACAACTTCGAATTTTCGTACGAAACAACCTTATTATAACGTTGATATATACGCGTGCTCTTTTATTGTTACCGGGGAACCTTTCATATTCTACCATATTACCAGCAGACGTACCAGCAACCTCGTTGTTTTTTGGTTTAAATCTCTCCGATAAATCATAATATTTATTCATTGAAACCCTATCATATACTCATCCGCATCTTGTAACGAGAAATGCCATACCAATTATCGGGAATCAACAATCAGTACTTTGAAAATGCACAGCATATCTACATCAACAGCTATATGTATAACATTTATCTTTTCGAATTATGGTCTTTCATTCTGAAATTCTGAACAGCACTCAGTCTACAAACCAACACTCTGAATGTTGAAAAAGATGAATCAAGCAGCAGAAACTGTAGACAACCGTAAACGACCTTAATCGTCGGAAGTTTAATGATAAAGATTAGTATGTTGGAAAAGCTCAGAAAAGTTGGAACTGAAAAACGGATTGAGTTAACCATGAAGGAGACCAAGGACAAATACAATGTGACGACCCGGAAATTTCTGACCAAATTTAAACTTAATCTTTATATGATCTCGACACGATAAGCAAAGTCTGTAATGTTGAGTCATAAAAATTTTAGAACTGTTGAGATTGATTTATTTAACCTTTGATTA
Source organism: Rutidosis leptorrhynchoides (assembly GCF_046630445.1). Lineage (NCBI taxonomy): Eukaryota > Viridiplantae > Streptophyta > Magnoliopsida > Asterales > Asteraceae > Rutidosis > Rutidosis leptorrhynchoides. Next base: position 164,625,280 of record NC_092338.1, on the reverse strand, counting down.
GTCCCGACGATTCACGAACAATTATGTGTAAAAAAATAATTACATAAATTTATATAGGTATAAGTGTATATATTAAGTTGAATTAATATTATACCATTTAATCATTCGAATTAAATATGTAGAGTAATATACAAAATAATCAAGATAAAAATATATATGAATTCTATACACAATTAATATAAATTACAAGTAAGAATATAAATAATATAGTAATATTAAAATTACTACTTTCATTATTATTACTAATGTTAATACTGATATTAATATCTATATTATAAATATTATTAAAAGTTGTTACATGTAACTTGTTACATTATTATTATTAGTATTATTATGATTATTATTGTCATTAATGTTGAGTAACAATAAAATCATATTATTAGTATTATCTTTTACAATATTATTATCATTATTAATAATATCACTATAATTTTTATAGTTATGGAAAATAATACAATTTATTAAAATCATATTTTTTTTCCTCTTTGATGATATTAGTTATTATAAGTTCTATTATTAAAAGTATTAGAAATCTAACTATTAATTAATATATGACCTCATATGAATCAATTAAGAATCTGAATTAGTTTCACTTACCTATCATTCGTACAAAATGATTCCAATTATCTCAATAACAAACAAGAGTTGTTAAAGTTGAGTTTATCTTTTGTTATTTTTCCTTCTGACACAATATATGCTTGTCTAACAAATCAAGCTAAGAAACAAATTTCAATTAAGTCAAATTAACTGTAATGATATTATTTAACATCTATCTATCTTTAATCTATAGATATATTATACATATTATACACATACAGACATAGGTATCAATGAACGATCAGCCATTTCCTTTTTCTTCTTTCAACAACCCAACTAACTCATAAACAAAATCGCCATTGTGAAACACCATCACCCTTTCGTATTATCTTTGGTTTGATCAAGAACCATGACCACGACTCAGTTAACCATTCTCAATACACCATGAACCGCCGGTCATCACCATGATCATCATCACCTACTGCCACTATACTCGATCACTACTATCAAACACCATTCGAAAACCCATTACTGCTACAGTTCGTACTCCACTTTCGATTAACATTACAACCCAAAAACCACCATCATCATGAAACCCACTTAAACCATTACTGCTGTGATTCCATGTTCAGTTAACAACCCAAAACCGAACCTTTTGTGGTTATTGATAATAAAGAACAAGAACACGGATCAATACTCTTTAACTGCAGCTACTGTTACTATCCTTGTTTCATCAAGAACCCATGTAAACTACTACTCGCTTGTTTTTTTTGTTACTACTACTGCAACTTCTGTTTATTTTTTATTTTTTTTTTGCTACAACGAAGTGCAGCTGCAGCTGCTATTTCCTCCTGTTTCTACTATACTTCTGTCCTGGAAAAACAAACCATACTTGTTTATGCTACTTCGGTTGTTTGATAGAAGAAGAGGATGGCGTGCAAAGTTGATGCATAAACAATGGAATTGCTAAATATTATGATTATGCATAAGTGCATGATTGAACCCAAGATATTTTTTTTAAAGGCTGCAATTGTGTAGTATTTTCTTTTCTTATTCTGGCCGACACTTACAAGATTAACAACCCCACTTCATTATATTAAAGTATGGCTAAAGTTTATGAATGAAGAGAAGACGTGTTCACACAAGCTGCCTTTCGATTTTTTTTATTTAATTTCTCACCAACGAAATTTTTTTATTGCATGTGGACATAAAATATGTTGGGGTCATATTCAGTTTAGTAGAGCCAGTATGTTTGCCACTTACAAAAGATCATTAGTGATACTAATTAGTAGAGATTGCTAGTGGGCCGAAGTAAATTTTGAACGAATTATTATGGTGACGATCGTATAAGCTAGTAACAAAAGGTTCCGGTGAAGATGATAATAAGAGCACGAGTAGTTAATGAAAAAGACGTTGATGGAAAAGGTTGTGACGGGTTTATGATGTCACGATGAGTTGCTAATTATACAATTATTGTTACACTCCTATTTTGTTTGTTGTTCTTGTTGATCGAACGAACTGTTGTACCAATCCACAAATCATCGTTCAATATTTAGTCATATTAATGGACTAAACTAAGTTGGGCCGTATAATTAATTTCATTGCTTGGGCCATATCATTGGACTAGTTGCTGTTGGGCTTAAGCATAGAAAGAGGTTGTTTGGACGGGTTAGATAATTTAGGATAGAAGTTAAAACATAAAAACATTGGTCAGAATAGAGGTTTGGGGATTGTTGGAATATCGAGAGGTCGCGGGTTCGAGCTTGGGCAATGACATTATTTTTTTTTGGAACTTATTTCTTTGAGGTAGTTTTCTACTATTATTATTATTATTATTATTATTATTATTATTATTATTATTATTATTATTATTATTATTATTATTATTATTATTATTATTATTATTATTATTATCAATATTATCATAATTAGGAATATAAATATTAGCAGGCTTGTTAAAATTATTATTTTTAGTAAAATTATTATTAACATTTTTATTATTATTATGATTATAAATACAAATAATATTATAGAAACAATTAAGTTACAAATTGAATGAAATTAGTAATCTTATTAATACTATCATTACTATATTATTATTATTATAATAACAAACAAATATTTTTTTTATCTATAAATAATTACATTTAATACATGTAACATAACTATATTAAAATTTTTACTAATTATTTATCTAAAGTATATAAAATAGATATATTTAATTAAATTATTAATGAAACCTATAAATTATTAAATATAACAATTATAATTACTAATAATAATATATAAATCCGTTCGAATACAAATATATGTGTTAATATATATACTTGATATAGGTTCGTGAATCTGAGGCCAACCCTGCATTGTTCAATATTGTCATATGTATTTTTACTACAAAATACAATATTGTGAGTTCATTTGATTCCCTTTTATTCTTTAAATTTTTGGGACTGATAATACATGCGCTACTTTTACAACTGCTTTATTAAATGCCTTTGAAATATATTTTGAACTGCGAATACATGAAATGCTTTTATAAATGTTTGACGAGATAGACACAAGCAAAACATTCCTCGAATGAATTATTATGCAGACAGAAGTTCTGCGGATTATTATTGAATTATGTGGACATGATAATTGCCACCGTTGAATTATGTGGACATGATAATTGCCACCGTTGAATTAGGTGGACATGATAATTGCCACCTTTCAATTATGTGGACACGATAATTGCCACCAGTTGATGTGAATGTTATGTATCGAGAGAATGATTTTATGCACAGGTTATGTGTATGATATTTTGTACACGAGATATGTGTACGGTTACAAAGATTTGTTAAAAATGGTTTTGTACACGAGAAAGGTGTACTGTATTTAAAAGATATCGCATGTACATTACAGGTGGGTATAGGATTCGGGCCCATTTGTACCATGCGGGATTTAAATATTGTGGTCTATCAAAATGATGAATTTTATTATTTTATGATAAACTTATGAACTCACCAACCTTTTGGTTGACACTTGAAAGCATGTTTATTCTCAGGTATGAAAGAAATCTTTCGCTGTGCATTTGCTCATATTACATGGAGTCGTTTATGGCATATAGAGGTCAGAACCTCGCAATGGGACCAACTGTTGAAGACTTCGTCCAGATGGATTAGGATGGGGCGTTTCAGTTGGTATCAGAGCGGTGGTCTTAAAGAAACCAAGTCTTGCATTAGTGTGTCTAATTGATAGTTGTTTAGATGCATTAGTGAGTCTGGACTTCGACCGTGTCTGCATGTCAAAAGTTTTTCTTATCATTTTGTGACGATATTTATTTGCTTATCATCCTTAAAGTCTAGACACATCTTACTGCCTCTATTGCATAGATAGTGTATAGATAAATTTGTATCTTAGCGTATCTGTTACTGTAAACCTTGCCTGACATATTCCATAGATTCCTCCGTAACTTATGGGATTTTAGTATTATATATGCATATGTAAATTATGTATTGCCGGGTACTAATCTAAATCCTATAATCTATTTCTTATCGAAAATCCTTCACCTGATCGTACGAGATGAATCCCTCAACCAGTTCGAATTCCTCGGATTTCGACAACTATTCCGATATGGAGTTTCACCTAAGCTCCGAAAGCAGTGTCACCAGAATAAATCAACCAATCATCCATCCCCAATTCATCCGATGGGTTCGTAGCCTTCTCAATCATTGGAGACAAGAAGAAGGTGATCCTTTTCACCAACCAAATTGCCCTCTTGGCGAAGAACCTGAAGCACTTACCGGCGAATCTATCCGAAACATCATTTTCAGCCTCATTTCCAGAGTAGCTTGACACGATTATATTCTATCTACAATTCTAAACCTTATCCATCTGCTCGTCCCGACCAACAATCATCACGGAATAATAGAAGAAGTCAACGAACTTCGCGCTCGAGTAATCAATTTGCAAAATATGGTGCAAAACGTACCAGCTTCAGCAACATCACCGGCACCAATAGTACTATAAATAATAGCATCAGTACCATCAACAATCCATGCCTCAACATCTCATTCTGTACCTCGAGTATAATCATCGTTCTACGTATCGTTCTACATCAATTATCTTCATTCTTCATGGCGATTAAGTAATCTCTAAATGTTTTAGAGATTATGTATTCTAGTTCTAACGGTAAACCAAATGAGTTTAATATCATATTAACTCAATGAATCCATGATTACATCTGAAGAAAATATATATGTGTATATGTTTTCATAAAGAATGTAATTAAAAAAAAAATCTTTCGTACAAAGTGTTAATTGTGAAAATATTTTAGCGGGTAGGTAATACCCGAGGAATATTCAGATTTCACACTAATAAGTTACAATGTACATTCTTCGAAGCTGAGTCAACAGTCATTTACTATCCTACTTACATCCACCGATATACAAATCCGTTCACCACAGAATAACCATATTCATCCAATTTCATATTTGAATTTTGATTTATCAGAATCCAACAAGTGGCATAATGAAGAAAACATTTGACAAAATAAAATTTGTTAGAAACAAACAAATTAACTATGAGGAATTTTGTTAAGAATTCACGCTAACTGTTTCTAGCTAACTGTTCCTAGCTAACTGTTCCTAGCTAACTGATTACATTTTATTTATCGCAATTTAATTTTCGCAATTTAATTTATCGTCATTTAATTTCTGTTATTTATTTTACGCACTTTAAAAATCGGGACACGTATACAAGGTTTTGACATATCATATCGATGCATCTATATATATTATTTGGAATCAACATAGACACTCTATATGCAGTAATGATCGAGTTCTCTATACAGGGTTGAGGTTGATTCTCAAATAATATATATACTTTGAGTTGTGATCGAGTCTGAGACATGTACACGGGTCACGATATGTATTAATTAATTCGAATATTATATATTAAGCTACATATGAATTATTGGACTGTCAATTGTGGACTATCAACTGTGGACCGCCGACATTGGACAATTAAAATGAATTAAAATATTGATTATAACATATGAAACTAAACAATTCTTCAAGTTTGCCACTTGATTTCATCTTAAACCTCATTTGTATCTTGACGATTACAATCTGCATTCAAACCTTTCATGATTCTTGAAAACACCTCAATCGAGAGGATGAAACAACCGCACTTCATCTACGGAAGGAAAGATTTATGCGTATGGATATGCACCAGAAAACACTCAGAACTTGAGTAAACGTTTAACACGAATATGTGCTAGCTCCTTTAGCGTTGTTATTACCAAACATAACCTTGCAATTCCTTTTCAAAGTAGCAAATTTTGTCACAGCTCCAGCAAGTCAACTTCGACTTTTCAGCCTGACCAGCCTTATTATAACCTTGATATATATGCGTGCTCATTCATTGTTACCAGAGAACCTTTTATATTCCACCATACTTCCATCAGCATTTAATCATCTAAAAACACAATTCTCCTGAAAACATCCCAGATTGATAACCGACGATTCAGATATGGCTGCATTAAATGCAGAGGAAACAGTAAAATTGTAGATGGCCTAGATGGCCAAGAGTTTGATGATAAAGAATGGAGTGTTGGGAACGCTCGATAGAAAATTTGGTACTGAAAAACGGATTGAGCTAACCATGAAGGAGACCAAGGACAAATACAAGGACCAAACCCTATATTCAAAGAATACAGGTAATTCTGGATCCGATGAAATCTTTAAGAATATCATGCTCCGAAGTCATGTTAAAATCTTGCGGAAAATTTTTCCTTATCAACTTTCGAACTTAGAAATTCCAAAATATCATCATAAATATCTTCGATACTTCTGAGGATATTTTCATAAATATTCTTGTCCGAAATTATATACCTCTTCGTGCTATCTGTAATACATTATATTAGAAACTTCTGTAAAATCTAAATATAAATTATGAATGAATTATGGAGAAGTGTTGGGAACTGATGCATGAGTTAGTATAATATAATGCGTTTGGCCAACGTGATTATATTACAGTAAGTCATGCTGAGTTTCTAATGGAATGTGATGATTCGCAGATTATAACGTCATCACGTGCCATGTTACAAACTCTTTCATTCTACTTAACTTCTGAACATATCAAGAAAATGTATTCTTGATGGTTCTATCTTCCGTGATGTTGATAAATTTGAAAATCAAATCGTGCTATCACGTTCCTTCCTGCTTAGAACATTATAATCATTCGAAATTCTATATCTACGAATTCTGGATCATTATTCGCTTGACTTGGAGTTGAGAAGAGAAAACAAGAGCATGGAGCTCCAAAAAATAAGGGAAAATATAAATCCAATCACAAAAACGAGAATTTCAAACCGTGTATATCAATGTTTATCGCAATATAAAGACACGGGAGTATGATAAACACCATAACCCCAAGAGCGAAGTAGAAGTAAACAGATTCCTTCGGTGATAGATGAAAAAGGAGAATGATCGATATGAAAGTCAGGAATATATCCAGAATTAAAACTGGATAAAGCATATTGACTGAAGATTTGAAAGTATGAATTAAAATATAGAAAATGGAAGTGGTGGGAAGTAATGGAACGGAAGGAGTGGATTTATAGTGAAAATATCGGACAGAGTAATCGAGGCAGATCATCGCACTTAATTAAAGAGATCCTAATTTCCTCATTTACCGAAGAATCATATCTTTTAGATTTTGAAGATTTTCTTTTAAATTCCTTGAATTCCGGAATTCAATCGAGACAACGTCAAAAGTTAAGACGCACCTTATTTTCTAAATTCAACCATGACTTAGTCAAAAAGTATAGGCGAATATCTATTACCTTATCTAAATCGCTTCATTCGTACGCTTCGAGTAATCAAATAGTTTTATCTATATTATTCAATGATGATAAAACACTAATTTATAAACTCATATATGTCATGAAAACATTTTTATTGTTAGTCATGACCACCTCACTCAAATTTCGGGATGAAATTTCTTTAACGGGTAGGTACTGTGACGACCCGGAAATTTCTGACCAAATTTAAACTTAATCTTTATATGATCTCGACACGATAAGCAAAGTCTGTAATGTTGAGTCATAAAAATTTTAGAACTGTTGAGATAGATTTATTTAACCTTTGATTAGTCCCGACGATTCACGAACAATTGTGTGTAAATAAATAATTACATAAATTTATATAGGTATAAGTGTATATATTAAGTTGAATTAATATTATACCATTTAATCATTCGAATTAAATATGTAGAGTAATATACAAAATAATCAAGATAAAAATATATATGAATTCTATACACAATTAATATAAATTACAAGTAAGAATATAAATAATATAGTAATATTAAAATTACTACTTTCATTATTATTACTAATGTTAATACTGATATTAATATTTGTATTATAAATATTATTAAAAGTTATTACATGTAACTTGTTACATTATTATTATTAGTATTATTATGATTATTATTGTAATTAATGTTGATTAACAATAAAATCATATTATTAGTATTATCTTTTACAATATTATTATCATTATTAATAATATCACTATAATTCTTATAGTTATGGAAAATAATACAATTTATTAAAATCATATTTTTTTTTCTCTTTGATGATATTAGTTATTATAAGTTCTATTATTAAAAGTATTAGAAATCTAACTATTAATTAATATATGACCTCATATGAATCAATTAAGAATCTGAATTAGTTTCACTTACCTATCATTCGTACAAAATGATTCCAATTATCTCAATAATAAACAAGAGTTGTTAAAGTTGAGTTTATCTTTTGTTATTTTTCCTTCTGACACAATATATGCTTGTCTAACAAATCAAGCTAAGAAACAAATTTCAATTAAGTCAAATTAACTGTAATGATATTATTTAACATCTATCTATCTTTAATCTATAGATATATTATACATATTATACACATACAGACATAGGTATCAATGAACGATCAGCCATTTCCTTTCTCTTCTTTCAACAACCCAACTAACTCATAAACAAAATCGCCATTGTGAAACACCATCACCCTTTCGTATTATCTTTGGTTTGATCAAGAACCATGACCACGACTCAGTTAACCATTCTCAATACACCATGAACCGCCAGTCATCACCATGATCATCATCACCTACGGCCACTATACTCGATCACTACTATCAAACACCATTCGAAAACCCATTACTGCTACAGCTCGTACTCCACTTTCGATTAACATTACAACCCAAAAACCACCATCATCATGAAACCACTTAAACCATTACTGCTGTGATTCCATGTTCAGTTTACAACCCAAAACCGAACCTTTTGTGGTTATTGATAATAAAGAACCAGAACACGGATCAATACTCTTTAACTGCAGCTACTGTTACTATCCTTGTTTCATCAAGAACCCATGTAAACTACTACTCGCTTGTTTTTTTGTTACTACTACTGCAACTTCTGTTTATTTTTTATTTTTTTTGCTGCAACGAAGTGCAGCTGCAGCTGCTATTTCCTCCTGTTTCTACAATACTTCTGTCCTAGAAAAACAAACCATACTTGTTTATGCTACTTCGATTGTTTGATAGAAGAAGTGGATGGCGTGCGAAGTTGATGCATAAACAATGGAATTGCTAAATATTATGATTATGCATAAGTGCATGATTGAACCCAAGATATATTTTTTAAAGGCTGCTATCGTGTAGTATTTTCTTTTCTTATTCTGGCCGACACTTACAAGATTAACAACCCCACTTCATTATATTAAAGTATGGCTAAAGTTTATGAATGAAGAGAAGACGTGTTCACACAAGCTGCCTTTCGATTTTTTTTTATTTAATTTCTCACCAACGAAATTTTTTTATTGCATGTGGACATAAAATATGTTGGGGTCATATTCAGTTTAGTAGAGCCAGTATGTTTTTCACTTACAAAAGATCATTAGTGTTACTAATTAGTAGAGATTGCTAGTGGGCCAAAGTAAATTTTGAACGAATTATTATGGTGACGATCGTATAAGCTAGTAACAAAAGGTTCCGGTGAAGATGATAATAAGAGCACGAGTAGTTAATGAAAAAGACGTTGATGGAAAAGGTTGTGACGGGTTTATGATGTCACGATGAGTTGCTAATTATACAATTATTGTTACACTCCTATTTTGTTTGTTGTTCTTGTTGATCGAACGAACTGCTGTACCAATCCACAAATCATCGTTTAATATTTAGTCATATTAATGGACTAAATTAAGTTGGGCCGTATAATTAATTTCATTGCTTGGGCCATATCATTGGACTAGTTGTTGTTGGGCTTAAGCATAGAAAGAGGTTGTTTGGACGGGTTAGATAATTTAGGATAGAAGTTAAAACATAAAAACATTGGTCAGAATAGAGGTTTGGGGATTGTTGGAATATCGAGAGGTCGCGGGTTCGAGCTTGGGCAATGACATTATTTTTTTTTTTGGAACTTATTTCTTTGAGGTAGTTTTCTACTACTATTATTATTATTATTATTATTATTATTATTATTATTATTATTATTATTATTATTATTATTATTATTATTATTATCAATATTATCATAATTAGGAATATAAATATTAGCAGGCTTGTTAAAATTATTATTTTTAGTAAAATTATTATTAACATTTTTATTATTATTATGATTATAAATACAAATAATATTATAGAAACAATTAAGTTACAAATTGAATGAAATTAGTAATCTTATTAATACTATCATTACTATATTATTATTATTATAATAACAAACAAATATTTTTTTTATCTATAAATAATTACATTTAATACATGTAACATAACTATATTAAAATTTTTACTAATTATTTATCTAAAGTATATAAAATAGATATATTTAATTAAATTATTAATGAAACCTATAAATTATTAAATATAACAATTATAATTACTAATAATAATATATAAATCCGTTCGAATACAAATATATGTGTTAATATATATACTTGATATAGGTTCGTGAATCCGAGGCCAACCCTGCATTGTTCAATATTGTCATATGTATTTTTACTACAAAATACAATATTGTGAGTTCATTTGATTCCCTTTTATTCTTTAAATTTTTGGGACTGAGAATACATGCGCTACTTTTACAACTGCTTTATTAAATGCCTTTGAAATATATTTTGACCTGCGAATACATGAAATGCTTTTATAAATGTTTGACGAGATAGACACAAGCAAAACATTCCTCGAATGAATTATTATGCAGACAGAAGTTCTGCGGATTATTATTGAATTATGTGGACATGATAATTGCCACCGTTGAATTATGTGGACATGATAATTGCCACCGTTGAATTATGTGGACATGATAATTGCCACCTTTGAATTATGTGGACACGATAATTGCCACCAGTTGATGTGAATGTTATGTATCGAGAGAATGATTTTATGCACAGGTTATGTGTATGATATTTTGTACACGAGATATGTGTACGGTTACAAAGATTTGTTAAAAATGGTTTTGTACACGAGAAAGGTGTACTGTATTTAAAAGATATCGCATGTACATTACATGTGGGTATAGGATTCGGGCCCATTTGTACCATGCGGGATTTAAATATTGTGGTCTATCAAAATGATGAATTTTATTATTTTATGATAAACTTATGAACTCACCAACCTTTTGGTTGACACTTGAAAGCATGTTTATTCTCAGGTATGAAAGATATCTTCCGCTGTGCATTTGCTCATATTACATGGAGTCGTTTATGGCATATAGAGGTCAGAACCTCGCAATGGGACTAATTGTTGAAGACTTCATTCAGATGGATTAGGACGGGGCATTTCATACAAGGACCATACTCTATATTCAAAGAATCCAGATAATTCTGGATCCGTTGAAATCTTTAGAGAATATCTTGCTCCGAAGTCATGTAAAAATCTTGCGGGGAAAAAAAAAATCTTTCTTCATCAACCATCGAACTTAGAAATTCCAAAATATCATCATCAATATCTTCGATATTTCTGAGGATATTTTCATAAATATTCGCGTTCGAAATTATATACCTCCTCGTGCTTCCTGTGTATCATTATATTGGAAACATTCAAAAGAAAATTTAGTACCGAAAAGCAGATTATGCGAAACTATGAAGAAAGCCGTGGACAAATCACAAAGAATAAGTTTGACTTCAAAGAATCCAAATGATTCAATGTCTGCTAAAGTCTTTGGTGAATATCTTGCTCCTTACTCTAAACCCTTGCAGACAATAGTTTCTATCATCCTCTGATCTTAGATATTCCGAGATATTATCGTATCTTTCATTATAAATATCCTCCATATTTCTGGAGATATTTTTATAACTATTCTTATCTGAAATCATTAATGTCTTCGTGCTATCAGTATTACATCATATAGAAACTGTTAGTTTCTATATTCTTTAAACTTTCGAGCTTAAAATATGAATGTTATTGAAGTAATGTTGGGAACTGATGCATGAGTTAGTATAATACAATGACACTTGATCAATGTGATTATATTACAGTAAGTCATGCTGAGTTTCCAATGGAACGTGATGATTCACAGATCATAACGTCATCATGTGCCATGTTACATAACTCTTTCATTCTGCTTAACTTATGAACATATCAAGAAAATATATTCTTGATAGTTCTATTCTCAGTGATTCTGGTAATTTGACAAATCAAGTCGTGCTAATACATTCTTCCTTATTTAGAACATTATGTTTATTCGAAACTCCATACCTATGAATTCTGGACTGTTACTTGCGAAAAGTAAACAAAAGCATGAAGCTCCGAAATAGAAAGAGGGTATAAATCGCAGCAAATAAGAGAGTGCATTAACTGTGGATGACAATAATTATAGGAGACAGAAGCAGGAAGACCGAAATATAAGAGAAAATATAAAGCCCAATAACAACACGGAGATTGCAAACCATGGATATTAATACGAATAGCAATATAAAGACAAGGTATAATTAAGAATAGCATCATCCCAAGGTAATAATAGAAGTAAACAGATTCTTCTGGTGGAAAATTGAAAAGAAGAATGATAGAAATAATAATTAGGAAAATATCAAGGATTAGAACTGGATTAAGCATTTTCACAATCTTTTGGATGTATGAACTAAGAAAGAAAATATAGGAATGGTGAGAATAATGGAATGGAAGAGTTTAATTTATAATGGAAATATCAGACAGAGTAATCGAGGCAGATGGTCGCATTTAATTATAGAGATCTTAATTTCCTTACTCGCCGAAGAATTTAAATCTTTTAGATTTCGAAGATTTTCTTTAAATCCCTTGAATTCTGGAATTCAACCAAGATAACGTCAAAAGTTAAAACGAAACTTCATTTGTTCATCTCACTCTTTTGTGATAACTTCATTTCTACTTTTCGAATAATCGAATTATTTTTATCTATATTACTCAATGATGATAAAAATCAATTTATCAACTCACATTTGTCATGAAAACATTTTTATTGTTAGCCATGACCACCTCACTCAAATTTCGGGACGAAATTTCTTTAACGGGTAGGTATTGTGATGACCCGGGAATTTCCGACCAAATTTAAACTTAATTTCATATGATTTCGACACGATAAGCAAAGTCTATAATATTGAAGTCTCAAAAATTTTGAACTGTGTTCATGTAATCATTTGACCTTTGACTATGTGTCATAACCCGTCCTTAACCATAAGAACGAGTTAGATAACGTATGATTTCATTGCGAGGTATTGACCTCTATATGCGACATTTTTAAAAGAACAACTGCATTTATTTTACATTACAAACCATAACTCTTATATTAATACAAGCTTTAGACAATATAAAGATGATTATCGTTTAGCGATAATCTTAGACTTACAAACTTTACATGTGATGATAACAATACGATTTCTAGCATATTTTACATTACAATTCCTCGGATATGCAGTTTTATTTTTGACACAAATATGCATACTCAAGATCTTGCTTAAATTCAACATGTTGCAGCGGAAGCTTTTAGTTATCACCTGAGAATAGACATGTTTAAAACGTCAACATAAAGTTGGTGAGATATAGGTTTAATGCCGGCAGCGGTATAAATATAGACCACAAGATTTCATATGTAAACATTTTAATAAAAATATTCTAAATGGTTGAGCACTTGGTAGCCATACTTAACATTTAATCACGTCGCATATTCCCTTTATTATGAAATCTTACTACACCGTACCAAGTGTAGTCACGAAACGAAGTACTGTGCAACCGTTGAATACTGGTCGTCCAGTCCGGTTGGGGTTGTCAGGCCCGATAGATCTATCAACAGGATTCGCGTTTACAATACCGCTGTAAATATTAGTTACCAAGCTACAGGGAAGTATGCCAGTGGTACAACTCAACGTAGAATATATTTTTCAGTTACTTGTGTCCATAACGTAAAACATAAAATACATATATTCTCATCCCGAAATATTTAGAGTTTAAAAGTGGGACTATATACTCACTTTCGTCTTGAAGATATATATATTTTGACTTGGTCTCCCGGTTGATATCACGAACCTATCCATATATAATATATCAATACCTTTTCTTTTTAAACAACGTCACATATATATTCTTGTTATACTTTTAATACTTTTTATAATTCCTTAGTCCGTAGTTAGCAGTTCGTTGTTAGTAATTCAATTTTAATGGTTCATATTTAGATGTTTAATAAACCCCCAACGAAATAAATAAAACCCCCAACGTATATGTATTGGTCGAGATTAATCTTGACCCACGGTACCGGTGTTGTCAAATGACGTGTTGCGTACATAAAGTACCGGTGTTGTCAAATGACGTGTTGCGTACAAACATGGGATCTTATGATTAATCTTCTCGTGTTGTTTACGGGTGATCCTGAACCATATAAAATTGAATTATGAGTACATATATATAAAATATCATGTTATCTTAAAAAGATGTGATTTATTTTAATTTTCTCCAATTAATCCCGAAGTTAAACTAGTCTTGGATAGCCAATTTTGTTTCGGTCATAGTTTCTTCGTTACAACTCCGTTTTCGTTGATTCAACTTGCCATCTCCTTGGATCGAGTTCCTCTTTAAGACTATGAACTGTAAATATCTTAGTTTGTATTCAAAATCACACGGCACAGGTGAAACTTTAGTGAAACTTATGAAGTTAAACCTTTTCTTTTATGTAGGCAACCTTAAATGATTATTTTTCTAAAAATACTTATACTTTGAATTAAATCATGAAATTTTTATGTGTTACCATATTCATAGTAAAAATCATTTTTCCAGAACATAAACCTTCAATTCAAAGTTTAAGATAGTTTTTAATTATCCAACCCAAAACAGCCCCCGGTTACACTCCGACGTCGTAAAAACAGTTTTTAAGGTGTTCTTTGAAAAACCAAGTTATACCTTGTTAAATTAGCATATATTTAAGTTATATTACAGGTCTTGAAGTATTTTAAAAGTTAAGTTAGAAGGATCTATTTAGTTTGCAAACAAGTTTGAAAACATTCAAACTATGTTCTTGTTGTTAAAATTGTATACCACAAAATATGATAGCTATATATATATGAATCGAATAAGGTTATGAACATAGATACTACCTCAAGTTCCTTGGACAAGATTTCTGTAAAAGAGGAGTAAGAACCTAGAACCAAAAGGGTGATGGAATTGGATGAAAGATTGGAAGTAAGTTTGTGTTCTTGGAAGGATTTCTTGAAGTGTTTTTGTAAGGTTTTCTTATGAGATTTAAGTGTTGTTTTTGAAGCTAAATGATGGAGAAAATGCTTGGAGATGATCAAGTATGAAGTTAAGAGTATTTTGAGAGAGAAATGGAAGTGTAAGTATGAGAAAATGGGGTGAAGAAATGGTGTGCATACATAAAAACGTTTTTAGGTTATAAAGGAAAAAAAAGATACCTAACTTTGTTTTCTTGCTAAATAATTCATGCTACTTGACAAATGGTTGGTTCCACATATTTCTTAATCATTTAAGGCTGCTAAGGAGCAGATTTTTATTGGTATATACCAATAGTAAATACATCTAGAAGCTGCGTATGATACGAGTACATATACTCTAGATATACGTATAGAAATTTTGTGAAAAATGGAATGAGGATTCAAATATAGCTATCTTTTGTGAATACACTTATATGGTTTTATGTATTTAAGTTCTTAAAAGTGATTAAATTCATTACTTATACGATATATGTATAAACATTATAGGTCATAAGTATTTAAGTCAAATAACGCTGCGTATGGTTATCGTTTTGAAAACTTAAGTTAGTAGTTTCAAAATATACATATAACTTATTGTTATTAATACAAAATGAGATATTAAAACATTCTTAGATCATGTTAAATATGTATATATACATATATATACACAAACGTATAATTATCATATGTTATATAGTTCGTGATATCATCGGTCAAACTAGACGGTCAAACGTTGTGTAAAACTCTTTTCAAAAACATAAATCTCAACAATTTAAATTTGGATTGCTTATCATGTTGGTAAGGTTTAATTTATGTAAATATTAATCTTACAAGTATAGAATGATTGAAAAAGTGCGGGTCATTACAGTACCAACCCGTTAAATAAATTTCGTCCCGAAATTTTAAAATTGTACCTATTTTGCGTCATCGGGAAACATGTGTGGATACTTTTGTTTCATTTGATCCTCTCGTTCCCAAGTAAACTCGGGACCCCTTCGAGCATTCCAACGAACCTTAACGATCGGTATGTTGCTCTGCTTGAGCCGTTTAACTTCACGATCCATGATTTCGATTGGTTCTTCGATGAATTGTAGTTTCTCGACGACATGGATTTCTTCAAGAGGAATGGTGAGGTCTTCCTTTGCAAGACACTTCTTAAGGTTTGAGACGTGAAAGGTATTATGTACTCCGGCGAGTTGTTGCGGTAACTCGAGTCGATAAGCTACCGGTCCAATGCGTTCGATGATCTTGAACGGGCCTACATACCTTGGGTTTAGTTTACCCCTTTTTCCAAAACGTATTACACCTTTCCAAGGTGACACCTTTTACATAACCATGTCACCGATCTGAAACTCTAATGGTTTCCTTCGAACATCGGCGTAGCTCTTTTGGCGACTACGGGCTGTTTTCAATCTCTCCTTGATTTGTACTATCTTCTCAGTCGTTTCGTGTATGATCTCGGGACCAGTTAATTGTCGATCTCCTACTTCATTCCAACAAATAGGAGATCTACACTTCCTTCCGTACAATGCTTCGAATGGCGCAGCTTTAATGCTCGCATGATAACTATTATTATACGAGAATTCTGCTAATGGTAGATATTTATCCCATCCGTTTCCAAAATCGATCACACATGCCCTGAGCATGTCTTCAAGAGTCTGAATCGTTCTTTCACTCTGCCCGTCGGTTTGCGGATGATACGCGGTACTCATATCCAAACGAGTTCCTAGGGCCTCCTGTAGTGATTGCCAGAACTTTGATGTAAATCTACTATCACGATCGGATATAATGGAAATAGGTATTCCATGCCTTGAAACAACTTCCTTTATATACAATCGTAATAGTTTCTCCATTCTATCCGTTTCCTTTATAGGCAAGAAGTGTGCAGACTTGGTGAGACGATCAACAATCACCCAAATGGTGTCGTATCCCCAGGCAGTCTTTGGTAACTTCGTGATGAAATCCATGGTAATACCATCCCATTTCCATTCTGGGATTTCTGGTTGTTGAAGTAACCCTGACGGCTTCTGGTGTTCTGCTTTGACCTTAGAACAAGTTAAACACTCCCCAACATATGTTGCAACGTCTGTCTTTAAATTAGGCCACCAATAACGTGTCTTAAGATCTTGGTACATCTTTCCAACTCCAGGATGTATCGAGTATCTTGTCTTATGTGCCTCGTTCAATATCAACTTCCTTAATCCACCCAACTTCGGTACCCAAATACAATTTGCAAAATATCGAGTTCCATCTTCCCGCATAACGAGTTGCTTCTCATACTTCTTCATTATTTCATTTCCTATATTTTCTTTAGTAAGTGCTTCTCGTTGAGCCCCTTTGATTTGTGAGTTGAGATTCATGCGAATTTTTATGTTCATCGCTCGAACTCGAATTGGTTCTCGTTCCTTTCTGCTTAAAGCATCGGCCACCACGTTCGCCTTCCCGGGATGATAACGAATTTCACAATCATAGTCGTTTATCAACTCGACCCACCTACGTTGTCTCATGTTCAGCTGTTTCTGATCAAAAATATGTTGAAGGCTTTTATGATCAGTAAACACAGTGCATTTAACCCCATACAAGTAGTGTCTCCATATCTTCAATGCAAACACGACTGCTCCCAGTTCTAGATCATGCGTCGTATAATTCCGCTCGTGAATCTTCAATTGTCGGGATGCGTATGCAATAACTTTCTTTCGTTGCATAAGAACGCAACCAAAACCTTGTCGCGAAGCGTCACAATATATTTCAAAATCATCGTTCCCTTCTGGTAACGATAAAATAGGCGCCGTAGTTAACTTCTTCTTTAGTAATTGAAATGCACTCTCCTGCTCAGAAGTCCATTCATATTTCTTCCCTTTTTGCGTTAACGCTGTCAACGGCTTAGCTATTCGGGAAAAATCTTGAATAAACCTTCTATAATAACCGGCTAAACCCAAAAATTGGCGTATCTGCGTTGGTGTCTTAGGAGTCTCCCATTTTTCAATGGCTTCAATTTTTGCTGGATCAACCTGAATTCCTTTGCTACTAACAACGTGGCCAAGAAATTGCACTTCTTTCAACCAGAAAGCACATTTAGAAAATTTAGCATATAGCTGTTCTTTTCTCAACAACTCTAATATCAACCTTAAATGCTGCTCATGCTCTTGCTCACTCTTGGAATAGATAAGAATATCATCAATGAAAACGATAACAAACTTATCTAAATATGGACTACAAACTCGATTCATGAGGTCCATGAATACAGCTGGCGCATTTGTCAACCCAAACGGCATGACCAAAAATTCGTAATGACCATAACGTGTCCGAAAAGCAGTTTTCGGAATGTCCTCTTCTTTGACACGTAATTGATGATAACCCGACCTTAAGTCAATTTTTGAGTACACACATGATCCTTGGAGTTGATCAAATAAGTCGTCAATTCTCGGTAGTGGATACCGATTCTTGATAGTTAACTTATTTAATTCACGATAATCTATACACATCCTAAAAGATCCATCTTTCTTTTTAACAAATAGAATCGGAGCTCCCCACGGTGAAGTACTTGGTCGTATGAATCCATGATCCAGTAATTATTTTAACTGACTCTGAAGTTCTTTTAACTCGGACGGTGCAAGTCTATATGGAGCACGGGCAACTGGTGCAGCTCCTGGTACTAAATCTATTTGAAATTCTACAGATCTAAATGGAGGTAATCCCGGCAACTTTTCCGGAAAGACTTCAGGAAAATCTCTTGCCACAGGCACGTCGTTGATGCACTTCTCTTTTTCTTTCTTTTCGACTTTATTAACATGTGCTAGAATAGCATAACATCCCTTTTCTAAACACTTCTTGGCTTTCAAACAGCTAATGAGTTTTAGCTTTGAGTTACCCTTCTCTCCATAAATCATCACCGGCATTTTATCCTTACAAGAAATGCGAATTGCCTTCTTGGCACACACAACTTCAGCTCCTACTTTGGACATCCAGTCCATGCCGACTATTACATCAAAACTTCCTAATTCTACGGGTATTAAGTCAATTTTAAATGTTTCTCCGGCTAAATTTATTTTACAATCGCGGCAAATTTTATCGGCTTTAATTAGTTTACCATTAGCTAACTCAATCATGTACTTAGCATCTAGAGGTAATGATGAACAATTCAATTTAGCGTAAAAGCCTCTACTCACGTAACTTCTATCGGCACCAGTATTAAATATAATAGATGCGGATAAGTTATTAATGGTAAACGTACCCGTAACAAGCTCCGGGTCTTCACATGCCTCTTTAGCATTAATAACAAATGCTCTTCCACGTGCAGGTCCGATATTCTTCTCTGGATTCGGGCACTGGCTCTTATAGTGACCTTGTTTTCCACACCCAAAACAAGTAATGGTAGCCAAAGCAGTTCTATTTGCATTGGTGGCAGGAGTCTTGGTACCATTTGTATTTGTAACGAGAGCCCTACAATCTTCAGCAAGATGACCCTTTCGATTACATTTGTTGCATACCACATTAAAGTAACCAGAGTGATGTTTGTGACATCGGTTGCATAAAGGATTTTGTCCTTTGTAACCAAAGCTTAAACCACTACCCGCACCTTGCGTGATTTCTTGTTTCTTAAAAGATTGTTGTTGGTTACCTCGATCATAATTTCCATTCCACTTTCTTTTGTTACCTGATACCTTCACATCAGTATTGGATACTTTCTTATCCATGATGACCTGATCCATTAGTTCGTTTGCCATGGTTATAGCTTCATGAATTGTCTTAGGTTTCGATGCTGTAACATTTGCCTTGACCTTTTTGGGCAAACCATCTTTGTACATTTCAATCTTCCGTTCTTCGGTTGGAACCAATTCAGGACATAGCAAAACTAATTCCATGAATCGCTGATTGTAGTTGGTGATTTCAGTACCAATAACCTTCAGACTTCGTAACTCATCTTCCAACTTCCTAACCTCGTTCCTTGGACAATATTCATTGATTAACATTGTTTTGAATTCTTCCCACGGAGTATCATAAGCTACATCTCCTCCTACAGCCTTCACATAATTTTTCCACCACGTGAGTGCACTATCTTGTAAAGTGCACGATGCGTATTTGGTCATGTCCTTTTCAACACAACCACTGATTTTGAACACAGTTTCCATCTTTTCTATCCACCGGGTTAAACCGATCGGTCCTTCTGTTCCACTGAATGATGAGGGCTTGCAAGCTTGAAAAGTTTTGTAAGTGCACCCCACACGAGGATTTGGGTTAACTGCAGCACCTCTTGCAGCCTCGACCCATAACATTCTGTCGTTCACTCGCTGATTGATGAGTTCCTGGATTTCTTGTTCCGTCATTCGGTTCAATCGCGCCATATTCTTCTATAAGAATGAAAAGAAAATAATTATTCACATGGAATATTATAGATGTAGTGTATATTTACAGTACATTATAGCTTATTAATAATATGAACCAGGTATTATTATAAAAGCCTTTTCTTCTTATTAGCGTTTTATAATTATATCTAGGGTAGTACCTACCCGTTAATGTCCATACTTAATAGCTTAGTACAGAATCAATTACTACCATCTAAATAATACTTAACCATGGAAAATTATTGCATTTCACACTTCACTATTTTACATATGCTTATCTTACATCGAACATTAAGCAAACCACACTAATAATATTATACAAAACATTATATGATCCCATGGTTTAATACGGCAGCGCATCGTTTGGTCTATTTTCTATGACGTTTAGGTTCAAAGAATCGCTTAACGCTTATCCTGGCTGTCTGCCTATATTTTGGCTGTGGGACTGAAGAACTGGATGCCGGGATAGAACGAATAGGAATAGCGGGAATAGGGGTGGTAGTGTCTAGTGGAGTTGGTGCCACATCATCCTTATTAAACTCAGGATTTGAATTTTCTAATTCATTAGCCTTTCGTTTCTTTCCTAGTTCGAACTCTTCTTTTGTAATTTCCTGTATTTCTTCCTCGGGTTCACTTTCCTCCTCGGGTTCACTTTCCTCCTCGGGTTCACTTTCCTCCTCGGGTTCACTTTCCGGGTTCTCTATAGTCGGTTCATCCGGAATTTTCTTCCCCAAAGATATTATTTTCGTCATCGGATAGGTTAATGACTGGAACACCATCTGAAGATTCTGGTTCGGAGTCGCTGAATGTGATAACAAGTTTTGAGCCCGATATCTATCACACAACAACTAACCCATTAGTACTACATAATATTTACATATAAATTTTAACCAACAATGATAAGCAATGGTTTTTAAATCAGACCCGGTCAAAGTCCAGACTTACTAATGTATCCTAACGACTTATCAGTTAGACACACTAATGCAAACCTGGTTCGCTAAGACCACCGCTCTGATACCACATGTCATAACCCGTCCTTAACCATAAGAACGAGTTAGATAACGTATGATTTCATTGCGAGGTATTGACCTCTATATGCGACATTTTTAAAAGAACAACTGCATTTATTTTACATTACAAACCATAACTCTTATATTAATACAAGCTTTAGACAATATAAAGATGATTATCGTTTAGCGATAATATTAGACTTACAAACTTTACATGTGATGATAACAATACGATTTCTAGCATATTTTACATTACAATTCCTCGGATATGCAGTTTTATTTTTGACACAAATATGCATACTCAAGATCTTGCTTAAATTCAACATGTTGCAGCGGAAGCTTTTAGTTATCACCTGAGAATAGACATGTTTAAAACGTCAACATAAAGTTGGTGAGATATAGGTTTAATGCCGGCAGCGGTATAAATATAGACCACGAGATTTCATATGTAAACATTTTAATAAAAATATTCTAAATGGTTGAGCACTTGGTAGCCATACTTAACATTCAATCACGTCGCATATTCCCTTTATTATGAAATCTTACTACACCGTACCAAGTGTAGTCACGAAACGAAGTACTGTGCAACCGTTGAATACTGGTCGTCCAGTCCGGTTGGGGTTATCAGGCCCGATAGATCTATCAACAGGATTCGCGTTTACAATACCGCTGTAAATATTAGTTACCAAGCTACAGGGAAGTATGCCAGTGGTACAACTCAACGTAGAATATATTTTTCAGTTACTTGTGTCCATAACGTAAAACATAAAATACATATATTCTCATCCCGAAATATTTAGAGTTTAAAAGTGGGACTATATACTCACTTTCGTCTTGAAGATATATATATTTTGACTTGGTCTCCCGGTTGATATCACGAACCTATCCATATATAATATATCAATACCTTTTCTTTTTAAACAACGTCACATATATATTCCTGTTATACTTTTAATACTTTTTATAATTCCTTAGTCCGTAGTTAGCAGTTCGTTGTTAGTAATTCAATTTTAATGGTTCATATTTAGATGTTTAATAAACCCCCAACGAAATAAATAAAACCCCCAACGTATATGTATTGGTCGAGATTAATCTTGACCCACGGTACCGGTGTTGTCAAATGACGTGTTGCGTACATAAAGTACCGGTGTTGTCAAATGACGTGTTGCGTACAAACATGGGATCTTATGATTAATCTTCTCGTGTTGTTTACGGGTGATCCTGAACCATATAAAATTGAATTATGAGTACATATATATAAAATATCATGTTATCTTAAAAAGATGTGATTTATTTTAATTTTCTCCAATTAATCCCGAAGTTAAACTAGTCTTGGATAGCCAATTTTGTTTCGGTCATAGTTTCTTCGTTACAACTCCGTTTTCATTGATTCAACTTGCCATCTCCTTGGATCGAGTTCCTCTTTAAGACTATGAACTGTAAATATCTTAGTTTGTATTCAAAATCACACGGCATAGGTGAAACTTTAGTGAAACTTATGAAGTTAAACCTTTTCCTTTATGTAGGCAACCTTAAATGATTATTTTTCTAAAAATACTTATACTTTGAATTAAATCATGAAATTTTTATGTGTTACCATATTCATAGTAAAAATCATTTTTCCAGAACATAAACCTTCAATTCAAAGTTTAAGATGGTTTTTAATTATCCAACCCAAAACAGCCCCCGGTTACACTCCGACGTCGTAAAAACAGTTTTTAAGGTGTTCTTTGAAAAACCAAGTTATACCTTGTTAAATTAGCATATATTTAAGTTATATTACAGGTCTTGAAGTATTTTAAAAGTTAAGTTAGAAGGATCTATTTAGTTTGCAAACAAGTTTGAAAACATTCAAACTATGTTCTTGTTGTTAAAATTGTATACCACAAAATATGATAGCTATATATATATGAATCGAATAAGGTTATGAACATAGATACTACCTCAAGTTCCTTGGACAAGATTTCTGTAAAAGAGGAGTAAGAACCTAGAACCAAAAGGGTGATGGAATTGGATGAAAGATTGGAAGTAAGTTTGTGTTCTTGGAAGGATTTCTTGAAGTGTTTTTGTAAGGTTTTCTTATGAGATTTAAGTGTTGTTTTTGAAGCTAAATGATGGAGAAAATGCTTGGAGATGATCAAGTATGAAGTTAAGAGTATTTTGAGAGAGAAATGGAAGTGTAAGTATGAGAAAATGGGGTGAAGAAATGGTGTGCATACATAAAAACGTTTTTAGGTTATAAAGGAAAAAAAAGATACCTAACTTTGTTTTCTTGCTAAATAATTCATGCTACTTGACAAATGGTTGGTTCCACATGTTTCTTAATCATTTAAGGCTGCTAATGAGCAGATTTTTATTGGTATATACCAATAGTAAATACATCTAGAAGCTGCGTATGATACGAGTACATATACTCTAGATATACGTATAGAAATTTTGTGAAAAATGGAATGAGGATTCAAATATAGCTATCTTTTGTGAATACACTTATATGGTTTTATGTATTTAAGTTCTTAAAAGTGATTAAATTCATTACTTATACGATATATGTATAAACATTATAGGTCATAAGTATTTAAGTCAAATAACGTTGCGTATGGTTATCGTTTTGAAAACTTAAGTTAGTAGTTTCAAAATATACATATAACTTATTGTTATTAATACAAAATGAGATATTAAAACATTCTTAGATCATGTTAAATATGTATATATACATATATATACACAAACGTATAATTATCATATGTTATATAGTTCGTGATATCATCGGTCAAACTAGACGGTCAAACGTTGTGTAAAACTCTTTCCAAAAACATAAATCTCAACAATTTGGATTGCTTATCATGTCGGTAAGGTTTAATTTATGTAAATATTAATCTTACAAGTATAGAATGATCGAAAAAGTGCGGGTCATTACACTATGCCCGACGATTCACGAACAATTGTTTGTAAATAAATATGTATATAAATGTAAATGTAAATGTAAATGTAAATGTATATAATAATTTGAAATAATAAACTACACCTTAACTAATTAAGAATTTGAAAATGCAAATTAATATTTAGAATTATTAAGTTGTTATCAAAGTGTGTGTGTATATATATATATATATATATATATATATATATATATATATGTATGTAAAATCCATGTTGTTTATTAAATATTTAGTGTAAATATATATATACTACATAATCAATAATATGTAATAATAAATAAGTTTAATTATAATTAAATTATAGTTATTATGGTAATATTAATATTACTTTCATTTTTACTATTAATATTAATATCAATATCTGTATTAAAAAGTTATGATTACCTTTATTGATATTAACATTAATATCTATATCAGTATTATTAATATTATTATTCTAATATGAAATAGAATACACGTAACTTGTTATATATTTTTATTAGATATTATTATTATTATTATTAAGAATTATTAATTGGTATTATTATTAGGAACTAATACCTTTTATTATTATTAACATTTTATTATTACAATCATTATCATTAATTAATATTAAACTTATTAAAGATTATTATTATTGTTATTAATAACATCATATTATTATTATTATTACTAATAATATTATTATCACTAATAAATTTATTATTATTATCATTAATATTTATCATTATTATTATTAGGATTATTATTATTAATATACTTAATTATTTATTAATATTAGTTATATTATGCGAATTATATAGAATCAGATATATACATGTTGGAAACTGCTTTTGTAAAATTCACTGTGTACTAGTTTTTGTTTTCTATCTAAAAAAATCGAATAAGATCATTGCAAACAAACAAAATCAGTTAGTTATGGGTTTCTCTCTTTATTTTTTTTTATATAATTCTTGTACTGATCGAATATTGTGTCGACTGAATTGGATATTAAACCAGTAACATTGATCCGTGATTTTAGAAAACTAAATCACTTCTTTCATCACCTATCAATTATCAATTTAATCATCCCTAAATTATCAAAATTTATTCAGAAATAAAAGAAGAACAGATATATCACTCTGTTCGTGTCCTTTTTTTTTAAAATCTCGGTTTCAAAATCAATCACAAAATGTGATAATACAATTTTGTTAGGAACCTTTCGAACAAACTTTCTGTAAATTTTGAAATTCCAATTCGTCATGTCTAATCCAAATTTGTGAGCCAAAGTTTATGATTGAAAAAGTCAACCGTTTGTTCTTCCTTCGAATTCGTGAGTTATACGTTGTTTCCAGTTAAATTGTTAGTTCCAGATTGTTGTAATGGCGAATTAGAAAACATTTCATGAAGGTATCAAAGTTCCAAAACATCTCAATCTCAAAAATCGATTTATTGTTCTTCATTTTTTTTTCTTCTTTTCAGCAACAGCTGAGTTTTTTATTTTATATTTTTTTTCGTTTCTATTTGATTTAATTTACTAACTCAGGTTATTTATAACTTAATTTCAAGCCTTAATCCATATTATAATTCACGGTTTGATTTTTTTTTGGTTCTCTGATTGTTTGATTATGAGGATGATGATGATAGATAAACAGAAAGGGTTATATTTAAAAATGAGATACAATATTTCAGAAAAGTAAGTTGGAACGGTTGGTTGTGTCATGGTTTGTGTAAATGAGGGACCTGGGTTCGAATCCTGTACAGCCACATTTTTTTTAAGAGCTTAATGAGGTAGTTTATCTATTTTCATTATTTTTTATTATTATGTGGTTTATTATCTCTAATATTATTATTATGATTATTATCATTATTGTTATGATTATTATTATTAGTTATTAAAGTTATAATATTGAATATAAATTGTTATTATACTAGTGTTATTATTATTAAAGGTATTACTAATAGTACTAGTATTATCATTACAATTATTAGTATCACCAATATAATAATAATAATAATAATAATGATAATAATAATAATAATAATAATAATAATAATAATAATAATAATAATAATAATAATAATAATAATAATAATAATAATAATAATAATAATAATAATTATTATTATTATTACTATTATGTGTATTTTTAATTAATATTATGATTATAATTATAATTATTATTACTAATGTCATAGTTATATTTATAAGTATTAAAGACGTCATTATCATTAGTATATTTTTTTAAGTATTAATAATGTTATTATTAATCTTATCATTTAGGTATTATTATTGTTATTATTATGATTATGCTTAGTAACGTTATCATTATTTTTATTAATATTAGTACTATCATTATTATCAGTATTATCATTATAAACACTACTAATATTATTCTAGTATTGTTATAATTACTATTTTTAACAAACAAATAATATATATATATATATATATATATATATATATATATATATATATATATATATGACATAACAAAATCTATATTTTTATATAAAATTAATATATATTAATAATAAAATATAAAAGTTACTAATATAAAAATTATATCACTAATAATGATATATATATTTGTTCGATTACGATTATACGTTTTAATATATATACAAATGTTATAGTTTCGTGAATTCGAGGCCAACCCTGCACTTGTTCAATATGGTCATATGTATTTTTACTACAAAATACATTAAGTGAGTTTCATTTGCCTTTTTACCCTTTATATTTTTGGGCTGAGAATACATGCGTTGATTTTATAAATGTTTTACGAAATAGACACAAGTATCGAAATTACATTCTATGGCTGGATTATTAAACCGAATATGCCCCTTTATAGTCTGGTAATCTAAGAATTAGGGAACAGACACCCTAATTGACGCGAATCCTAAAGATAGATCTATCGGGCCCAACAAGCCCCATCCAAAGTACCGGATGCTTTAGTACTTCGAAAATTATATCATGTCCGAAGGAGGATCCCGGAATGATGGGGATATTCTTATATGTATATTGTGAATGTCGATTACCAGGTGTTCGATCCATATGAATGATATTTTTGTCTCTATGCATGGGACGTATGTTTATGAGAAATGGAAATATGAAATCTTATGGTCTATTAAAATTATGAAATGATTATTTATGTTAAACTAATGAACTCACCAACCTTTTGGTTGATACTTTAAAGCATGTTTATTCTCAAGTATGAAAGAAATCTTTCGTTGTGCATTTGCTCATCTTAGAGATATTACTTGGAGTCATTCATGACATATTTCAAAAGACGTTGCATTCGAGTCATTGAGTTCGTCAAGAATAATATCAAGTCATTTATAGTTTAGATATATTATGAAATGGTTTGCATGCCGTCAACTTTCGATGTAAAGAAAGACTGTCTTTTAAAACGAATGCAATGTTTGTAAAATGTATCATATAGAGGTCAAGTACCTCGTGATGTAATCAACTGTTGTGAATCGTTTATAATCGATATGGACGTTGTCTGGATGGATTAGGACGGGTCTCTATACTAGCTAACTTATATTGTATTATACATGTATTCTAATATATTATGTAATCTTGGGATACCATAGACACGTATGCAAATGTTTTGACATATCATATCGACCCATGTATATATATTATTTGGAGCAACCATAGACACTCTATATGCAGTAATGTTGGAGTTAGCTATACAGGGTTGAGGTTGATTCCAAAAATATATATACTTTGAGTTGTGATCTAGACTGAGACGTGTATACACTGGGTCGTGGATTGAATCAAGATAATATATATATCGATTTATTTCTGTACATCTAACTGTGGACAACTAGTTGTAGGTTACTAACGAGGACAGCTGACTTAATAAACTTAAAACATCAAAATGTATTAAAAGTGTTGTAAATATATTTTGAACATACTTTGATATATATGTACATATTTGTTATAGGTTCGTGAATCGACCAGTGGCCAAGTCTTACTTCCCGACGAAGTAAAAATCTGTGAAAGTGAGTTATAGTCCCACTTTTAAAATCTAATATTTTGGGATGAGAATACATGCAGTTTTATAAATGTTTTACGAAATAGACACAAGTAATTGAAACTACATTATATGGGTGAATGATCGAAGCCGAATATGCCCCGTTTGCTTGGTAGCCTAAGAATTAGTAAACCGATCTACTAATTGACGCGAATCCTAAAGATAGATCTATTGGGCCTAACGAACCCCATCCAAAGTACCGGATGCTTTAGTACTTCGAATTCGTTTTTATCATGTCCGAAGGATTTCCCGGAATGATAGGGGATATTCTTATTTGCATCTTGTTAATGTCGGTTACCAGGTGTTCACCATATGAATGAATTTTATCTCTATGTATGGGATGTATATTGAAATATGAAATCTTGTGGTCTATTATTATGATTTGATAATATATAGGTTAAACCTATAACTCACCAACATTTTTGTTGACATTTTAAGCATGTTTATTCTCAGGTGATTATTAAGAGCTTCCGCTGTCGCATACTTAAATAAGGACGAGATTTGGAGTCCATGATTGTATGATATTGTGTAAAAACTGCATTCAAGAAACTTATTTCGTTGTAACATATTTGTATTGTAAACCATTATGTAATGGTCGTATGTAAACAGCATATTTTAGATTATCATTATTTGATAATCTACGTAAAGCTTTTTAAACCTTTATTGATGAAATAAAGGTTATGGTTTGTTTTAAAATGAATGCAGTCTTTGAAAAACGTCTCATATAGAGGTCAAAACCTCTCAACGAAATCAATTAATATGGAACGTTTTTAATCAATAAGAACGGGACATTTCATCACTCGTTTATTAACGCCGCACTTTTCGAAACCTTATGTGACCGCAAATGTTGTTCTCCTATTCGTTGGACCGAAGTGTAGTGACCCGAACTTTTCCATGTTTATATATATTAATTGAGATTGATATTTACATGATTAAATGTTTCCAACATGTTAAGCAATCAAACTTGTTAAGACTTGATTAATTGAAATATGTTTCATATAGACAATTGACCACCCAAGTTGATCGGTGATTCACGAACGTTAAAACTTGTAAAAACTATATGATGATATATATATGGATATATATATATATATATAGTTAACATGATACTATGATAAGAAAACATATCATAAAGTATATTAACAATGAACTACATATGTAAAAACAAGACTACTAACTTAATGATTTTTAAACGAGACATATATGTAACGATTATCGTTGTAAAGACATTTAAGGTATATATATCATATTAAGAGATATTCATACATGATAATATCATGATAATATAATAATTTAAAATCTCATTTGATATTATAAACATTGAGTTAACAACATTTAACAAGATCGTTAACCTAAAGGTTTCAAAACAACACTTACATGTAACGACTAACGATGACTTAACGACTCAGTTAAAATGTATATACATGTAGTGTTTTAATATGTATTTATACACTTTTGAAAGACTTCAATAAACTTATCAAAATACTTCTACTTAAAAAAAATGCTTACAATTACATCCTCGTTCAGTTTCATCAACAATTCTACTCGTATGCACCCGTATTCGTACTCGTACAATACACAGCTTTTAGATGTATGTACTATTGGTATATACACTCCAATGATCAGCTCTTAGCAGCCCATGTGAGTCACCTAACACATGTGGGAACCATCATTTGGCAACTAGCATGAAATATCTCATAAAATTACAAAAATATGAGTAATCATTCATGACTTATTTACATGAAAACAAAATTACATATCCTTTATATCTAATCCATACACCAACGACCAAAAACACCTACAAACACTTTCATTCTTCAATTTTCTTCATCTAATTGATCTCTCTCAAGTTCTATCTTCAAGTTCTAAGTGTTCTTCATAAATTCCAAAAGTTCTAGTTTCATAAAATCAAGAATACTTTCAAGTTTGCTAGCTCACTTCCAATCTTGTAAGGTGATCATCCAACCTCAAGAAATCTTTGTTTCTTACAGTAGGTTATCATTCTAATACAAGGTAATAATCATATTCAAACTTTGGTTCAATTTCTATAACTATAACAATCTTATTTCAAGTGATGATCTTACTTGAACTTGTTTTCGTGTCATGATTCTGCTTCAAGAACTTCGAGCCATCCAAGGATCCATTGAAGCCAGATCCATTTTTCTCTTTTCCAGTAGGTTTATCCAAGGAAATTAAGGTAGTAATGATGTTCATAACATCATTCGATTCATACATATAAAGCTATCTTATTCGAAGGTTTAAACTTGTAATCACTAGAACATAGTTTAGTTAATTCTAAACTTGTTCGCAAACAAAAGTTAATCCTTATAACTTGACTTTTAAAATCAACTAAACACATGTTCTATATCTATATAATATGCTAACTTAATGATTTAAAACCTGGAAACACGAAAAACACCGTAAAACCGGATTTACGCCGTCGTAGTAACACCGCGGGCTGTTTTGGGTTAGTTAATTAAAAACTATGATAAACTTTGATTTAAAAGTTGTTATTCTGAGAAAATGATTTTTATTATGAACATGAAACTATATCCAAAAATTATGGTTAAACTCAAAGTGGAAGTATGTTTTCTAAAATGGTCATCTAGACGTCGTTCTTTCGACTGAAATGACTACCTTTACAAAAACGACTTGTAACTTATTTTTCCGACTATAAACCTATACTTTTTCTGTTTAGATTCATAAAATAGAGTTCAATATGAAATCATAGCAATTTGATTCACTCAAAACGGATTTAAAATGAAGAAGTTATGGGTAAAACAAGATTGGATAATTTTTCTCATTTTAGCTACGTGAAAATTGGTAACAAATCTATTCCAACCATAACTTAATCAACTTGTATTGTATATTATGTAATCTTGAGATACCATAGACACGTATACAATGTTTCGACCTATCATGTCGACACATCTATATATATTTCGGAACAACCATAGACACTCTATATGTGAATGTTGGAGTTAGCTATACAGGGTTGAGGTTGATTCCAAAATATATATAGTTTGAGTTGTGATCAATACTGAGATACGTATACACTGGGTCGTGGATTGATTCAAGATAATATTTATCGATTTATTTCTGTACATCTAACTGTGGACAACTAGTTATAGGTTACTAACGAGGACAGCTGACTTAATAAACTTAAAACATCAAAATATATTAAAAGTGTTGTAAATATATTTTGAACATACTTTAATATATATGTATATATTGTTATAGGTTCGTGAATCAACAGTGGCCAAGTCTTACTTCCCGACGAAGTAAAAATCTGTGAAAGTGAGTTATAGTCCCACTTTTAAAATCTAATATTTTTGGGATGAGAATACATGCAGGTTTTATAAATGATTTACAAAATAGACACAAGTACGTGAAATTACATTCTATGGTTGAATTATCAAAATCGAATATGCCCCTTTTTATTAAGTCTGGTAATCTAAGAATTAGGGAACAGACACCCTAATTGACGCGAATCCTAAAGATAGATCTATTGGGCCTAACAAACCCCATCCAAAGTACCGGATGCTTTAGTACTTCGAAATTTATATCATATCCGAAGGGTGTCCCGGAATGATGGGGATATTCTTATATATGCATCTTGTTATTGTCGGTTACCAGGTGTTCACCATATGAATGATTTTTATCTCTATGTATGGGATGTGTATTGAAATATGAAATCTTGTGGTCTATTGTTACGATTTGATATATATAGGTTAAACCTATAACTCACCAACATTTTTGTTGACGTTTAAAGCATGTTTATTCTCAGGTGAATATTAAGAGCTTCCGCTGTTGCATACTAAAATAAGGACAAGATTTGGAGTCCATGTTTGTATGATATTGTGTAAAAACTGCATTCAAGAAACTGATTTCGATGTAACATATTTGTATTGTAAACCATTATGTAATGGTCGTGTGTAAACAGGATATTTTAGATTATCATTATTTGATAATCTACGTAAAGCTTTTTAAACCTTTATTTATGAAATAAAGGTTATGGTTTGTTTTAAAAATGAATGCAGTCTTTGAAAAACGTCTCATATAGAGGTCAAAACCTCGCAACGAAATCAATTAATATGGAACGTTTTTAATCAATAAGAACGGGACATTTCAGTTGGTATCCGAGCGTTGGTCTTAGAGAACCAGAAAATTTGCATTAGTGTGTCTTATCGAGTTTGTTAGGATGCATTAGTGAGTCTGGACTTCGACCGTGTTTTCTTTAAAAATGATTGCTTAACATTTTTGTTGGAAACTATATATTTTTAACATATGAATATTATGTGATATATTAATCTCTTAACGTGTTTGATATTATGTGATAGATGTCTACCTCTAGAACAAGTCCCATTGACTCACCTAATAATAATGAAGAGTCAAATGTAAATTGGAATGATTTGTGGACTGATTCACAAGTTCCCGAAGAGGAACCGGAAGAAGAGTCGGAACCGGAAGAAGAATCGGAACCGGAAGAAAAATCGGAACCGGATGAAGAAATAGAACCGGTGGGGGAAATAATAAAACGGTTAAGTAAAAGAAAATCCTCAACCAACCGACCAAAGTTAATTATGGTCAATGGTGTTTCCGCCAAGGAAGCAAAATATTGGGAGGATTACCAATTCTCCGATGAATCGGATTCCGACGAGAATTCCGATGATGTTATAGAAATTACCCCAACTGAATTTAAAAAGGCAAAAGAAAATAATAAGGGAAAGGGCATAAAAATAGAGAAATCTAATTCCAACCCCGATGAACTTTATATGTATCGTCAACCCCCGAAGTCCTTAAGTTGTAACAATGACCCGGGAACCTCTAAACCACCAGGTTTTTCTAAACCAATGTGGACAACGACGGCTCGTATTAGGGGAACATCATATATCCCTAGAAACTTGGCAAAACGAACCAAAACCGAAGAAGAAGAAACGAGCGAGTCGGAATAAGATAGTTGTATTCGTGTGGTGTAATATATGTAATATAGTGTTCTTATGCTTTATGATATATGTAAAAATTGCTTGTATTAATAAGTATTTTTTTATGAAACTAACTCTTGTCTATTTTACAGTTTAAAAACACAAAATGGATAGACAACCCAATATTTTAAGAGACCTACCCGGAGACATGATTGATGAAATCTTGTCTAGAGTCGGCCAGAATTCTTCGGCACAACTATTTAAGGCGAGATCAGTTTGTAAGACATTCGAAGAACGTTCCAAGAATGTCTTGGTTTATAAGAGACTTTCGTTTGAAAGATGGGGGATATCACATTGGGAAACCCATAAGTTACGATGTGTTTACTTTGACGCATATATTGCGGGGAACCCAAATGCTATTTTACGCAACGGGTTAAGAAATTATTTTGACTCAATATATCCGAATATTGGACTTCGTGATTTAGAAAAAGCGGCTAACATGCAACATAAAGAAGCATGTTATGCTTACGGATTAGTAATGTTCGCTTCTCACCAAAGTGAGAACAAGAACATCGGGCTACAACTATTAAACAAAACGTTTCCACAAGTGACGGAGTCGGTAATTGGGGTAAGAAATGAGGTTTTTAGATTATTACGGGACTGTTGGACATTACGTAACCCTCGTCCCTTTGATGACGTTACAACACGCTGTCTTATCAACGGCCATAACGGTTATGTTGCACAAGACCAAGGATGGGAAGTAGTCCTAGTAAAACCAGAATGCATGACTTGTTTCTGGACGTATGAATTACGTGTCTTTATTGCCTTTGCCGAACGACTTGTGTACTAGCTAGAATTGTCTTCACAACTATCTTGTATCAAAGTTATTGTGTGCTATATTTCATGCTTTATGTAAAATAAGCGGTATTGTAAGTTTGTAAAATATTGTATAAAAGTTTGAACGCGAAATATTATTACAATCAGTTTTTCATATAGAATTGTAGTAGTTGAATTGTATATTAGCTACTAAGTATGAACTTAACGGGTAGGTACTACCCGAATTTAAACTTATAAAACGCTAATATGAAGAAAAAGCTTTTATAAATGAGTTCATATTATGCTACGAAATACTATTAACTACTCTTAATATTCTGTATGATTAACTTGTTCCATTTAACTATTTTGAAGGAAATGGCACCGACTACTCGACACACCGTGAATATGAATGAAGAGGAATTCCGTACTTTTCTAGCTTCAAACATAGCCGCAGTACAGGCTGCGCTACATACCAACAATAACCTTGGATCTAGCAGTACAGGAAATCGTGTAGGATGCACCTACAAAGAATTCACTGCCTGCAAACCTTTGGAATTTGATGGAACCGAAGGACCGATCGGATTGAAACGGTGGACCGAGAAGGTTGAATCGGTGTTTGCCATAAGTAAGTGTACTGAAGAGGACAAAGTGAAGTACGCTACGCATACCTTCACAGGTTCTGCGTTAACATGGTGGAATACCTATCTAGAGCAAGTGGGACAAGATGATGCGTACGCACTACCGTGGTCAGCATTCAAGCACTTGATGAACGAGAAGTACCGTCCCAGAACCGAGGTCAATAAGCTCAAGACAGAACTTAGAGGGTTACGAACCCAAGGATTTGATATTACCACGTACGAAAGACGATTCACAGAATTGTGCCTATTGTGTCCGGGAGCATTCGAAGATGAGGAAGAGAAGATCGACGCGTTTGTGAAAGGATTACCGGAAAGAATCCAAGAAGATATAAGTTCACACGAGCCCGCCTCCATACAACAGGCATGTAGAATGGCTCACAAACTAGTGAACCAGATTGAAGAAAGAATTAAAGAACAGACTGCTGAAGAGGCCAATGTGAAGCAAGTCAAAAGAAAGTGGGAGGAAAACGGTGATAAGAATCACCAATACAACAACAACAGTAATTACAACAATAATCGCAACAATTATCCCAACAATCGCAACATCAATCGCAACTACAACAAACGGCCCAACAACAACAACAACAACAACAACAACAGCAACTACAACAATCATCCCAACAACAATAATAACCGCAACAACAACAACAATCAGAAGCAGCTATGCCAAAGGTGTGAAAAGAATCACTCGGGGTTCTGCACCAAATTTTGCAACAAGTGTAAAAGAAATGGTCATAGCGCGGCGAAGTGTGAGGTCTACGGACCAGGGGCTAATAGAACGAAAGGAACAAATGGTGTCGGAACGAGTAATGACGGAGCAAGTAGTGTCGGAGCAAGTTATGCCAATGTAGTTTGTTATAAATGTGGAAAACCAGGCCACATTATTAGAAATTGCCCGAACCAGGAGAACACGAATGGACAAGGCCGTGGAAGAGTTTTCAATATTAATGCGATAGAGGCACAGGAAGACCCGGAGCTTGTTACGGGTACGTTTCTTATTGACAATAAATCTGCTTACGTTTTATTTGATTCGGGTGCGGATAGAAGCTATATGAGTAGAGATTTTTGTGCTAAATTAAGTTGTCCATTGACGCCTTTGGATAGTAAATTTTTACTCGAATTAGCAAATGGTAAATTAATTTCAGCAGATAATATATGTCGGAATCGAGAAATTAAACTGGTTAGCGAAACATTTAAGATTAATTTGATACCAGTAGAGTTAGGGAGTTTTGATGTGATAATCG
The DNA here is from genome assembly GCF_046630445.1 of Rutidosis leptorrhynchoides. Taxonomy (NCBI): domain Eukaryota; kingdom Viridiplantae; phylum Streptophyta; class Magnoliopsida; order Asterales; family Asteraceae; genus Rutidosis; species Rutidosis leptorrhynchoides. The sequence goes on along the minus strand of NC_092338.1, from coordinate 164,589,106 downwards.
GTATGGACTGGTTGAAAGAAGTGAAAGCGGAGATCGTTTGTTACAAAAATGCAATTCGCATTATACGAGAAAAAGGAAAACCCTTAATGGTGTACGGAGAAAAGGACAACACGAAGCTACATCTTATTAGTAATTTGAAGGCACAAAAACTAATAAGAAAAGGTTGCTATGCTGTTCTAGCACACGTCGAGAAAGTACAAACTGAAGAAAAGAGCATCAATGATGTTCCCATTGCAAAAGAATTTCCCGATGTATTTCCGAAAGAATTACCGGGATTACCCCCACATCGATCCGTTGAATTTCAAATAGATCTTGTACCAGGAGCTGCACCAATAGCTCGTGCTCCTTACAGACTCGCACCCAGCGAGATGAAAGAACTGCAAAGCCAATTACAAGAACTTTTAGAGCGTGATTTCATTCGACCAAGCACATCACCGTGGGGAGCTCCTGTTTTGTTTGTCAAGAAGAAAGATGGTACATTCAGGTTGTGTATCGACTACCGAGAGTTGAACAAACTTACCATCAAGAACCGCTACCCACTACCGAGAATCGACGACTTATTTGATCAACTACAAGGCTCGTCTGTTTATTCAAAGATTGACTTACGTTCCGGGTATCATCAAATGCGGGTGAAAGAAGATGATATTCCAAAGACTGCTTTCAGAACACGTTACGGTCATTACGAGTTTATGGTCATGCCGTTTGGTTTAACTAATGCACCAGCTGTGTTCATGGACCTTATGAACCGAGTGTGTGGACCATACCTTGACAAGTTTGTCATTGTTTTCATTGATGACATACTTATTTACTCAAAGAATGACCAAGAACACGGTGAACATTTGAGAAAGGTGTTAGAAGTATTGAGGAAGGAAGAATTGTACGCTAAGTTTTCAAAGTGTGCATTTTGGTTGGAAGAAGTTCAATTCCTCGGTCACATAGTGAACAAAGAAGGTATTAAGGTGGATCCGGCAAAGATAGAAACTGTTGAAAAGTGGGAAACCCCGAAAACTCCGAAACACATACGCCAGTTTTTAGGACTAGCTGGTTACTACAGAAGGTTCATCCAAGACTTTTCCAGAATAGCAAAACCCTTGACTGCATTAACGCATAAAGGGAAGAAATTTGAATGGAATGATGAACAAGAGAAAGCGTTTCAGTTATTGAAGAAAAAGCTAACTACGGCACCTATATTGTCATTGCCTGAAGGGAATGATGATTTTGTGATTTATTGTGATGCATCAAAGCAAGGTCTCGGTTGTGTATTAATGCAACGAACGAAGGTGATTGCTTATGCGTCTAGACAATTGAAGATTCACGAACAAAATTATACGACGCATGATTTGGAATTAGGCGCGGTTGTTTTTGCATTAAAGACTTGGAGGCACTACTTATATGGGGTCAAAAGTATTATATATACCGACCACAAAAGTCTTCAACACATATTTAATCAGAAACAACTGAATATGAGGCAGCGTAGGTGGATTGAATTATTGAATGATTACGACTTTGAGATTCGTTACCACCCAGGGAAGGCAAATGTGGTAGCCGATGCCTTGAGCAGGAAGGACAGAGAACCCATTCGAGTAAAATCTATGAATATAATGATTCATAATAACATTACTACTCAAATAAAGGAGGCGCAACAAGGAGTTTTAAAAGAGGGAAATTTAAAGGATGAAATACCCAAAGGATCGGAGAAGCATCTTAATATTCGGGAAGACGGAACCCGGTATAGGGCTGAAAGGATTTGGGTACCAAAATTTGGAGATATGAGAGAAATGGTACTTAGAGAAGCTCATAAAACCAGATACTCAATACATCCTGGAACGGGGAAGATGTACAAGGATCTCAAGAAACATTTTTGGTGGCCGGGTATGAAAGCCGATGTTGCTAAATACGTAGGAGAATGTTTGACGTGTTCTAAGGTCAAAGCTGAGCATCAGAAACCATCAGGTCTACTTCAACAACCCGAAATCCCGGAATGGAAATGGGAAAACATTACCATGGATTTCATCACTAAATTGCCAAGGACTGCAAGTGGTTTTGATACTATTTGGGTAATAGTTGATCGTCTCACCAAATCAGCACACTTCCTACCAATAAGAGAAGATGACAAGATGGAGAAGTTAGCACGACTGTATTTGAAGGAAGTCGTCTCCAGACATGGAATACCAATCTCTATTATCTCTGATAGGGATGGCAGATTTATTTCAAGATTCTGGCAGACATTACAGCAAGCATTAGGAACTCGTCTAGACATGAGTACTGCCTATCATCCACAAACTGATGGGCAGAGCGAAAGGACGATACAAACGCTTGAAGACATGCTACGAGCATGTGTTATTGATTTCGGAAACAGTTGGGATCGACATCTACCGTTAGCAGAATTTTCCTACAACAACAGCTACCATTCAAGCATTGAGATGGCGCCGTTTGAAGCACTTTATGGTAGAAAGTGCAGGTCTCCGATTTGTTGGAGTGAAGTGGGGGATAGACAGATTACGGGTCCGGAGATTATACAAGAAACTACCGAGAAGATCATCCAAATTCAACAACGGTTGAAAACCGCCCAAAGTCGACAAAAGAGCTACGCTGACATTAAAAGAAAAGATATAGAATTTGAAATTGGAGAGATGGTCATGCTTAAAGTTGCACCTTGGAAAGGCGTTGTTCGATTTGGTAAACGAGGGAAATTAAATCCAAGGTATATTGGACCATTCAAGATTATTGATCGTGTCGGACCAGTAGCTTACCGACTAGAGTTACCTCAACAACTCGCGGCTGTACATAACACTTTCCACGTCTCGAATTTAAAGAAATGTTTTGCTAAAGAAGATCTCACTATTCCATTAGATGAAATCCAAATCAACGAAAAACTTCAATTCATCGAAGAACCCGTCGAAATAATGGATCGTGAGGTTAAAAGACTTAAGCAAAACAAGATACCAATTGTTAAGGTTCGATGGAATGCTCGTAGAGGACCCGAGTTCACCTGGGAGCGTGAAGATCAGATGAAGAAGAAATACCCGCATCTATTTCCAGAAGATTCGTCAACACCTTCAACAGCTTAAAATTTCGGGACGAAATTTATTTAACGGGTAGGTACTGTAGTGACCCGAACTTTTCCATGTTTATATATATTAATTGAGATTGATATTTACATGATTAAATGTTTCCAACATGTTAAGCAATCAAACTTGTTAAGACTTGATTAATTGAAATATGTTTCATATAGACAATTGACCACCCAAGTTGATCGGTGATTCACGAACGTTAAAACTTGTAAAAACTCTATGATGATATATATATGGATATATATATATATATATATAGTTAACATGATACTATGATAAGAAAACATATCATAAAGTATATTAACAATGAACTACATATGTAAAAACAAGACTACTAACTTAATGATTTTTAAACGAGACATATATGTAACGATTATCGTTGTAAAGACATTTAAGGTATATATATCATATTAAGAGATATTCATACATGATAATATCATGATAATATAATAATTTAAAATCTCATTTGATATTATAAACATTGAGTTAACAACATTTAACAAGATCGTTAACCTAAAGGTTTCAAAACAACACTTACATGTAACGACTAACGATGACTTAACGACTCAGTTAAAATGTATATACATGTAGTGTTTTAATATGTATTTATACACTTTTGAAAGACTTCAATAAACTTATCAAAATACTTCTACTTAAAAAAAATGCTTACAATTACATCCTCGTTCAGTTTCATCAACAATTCTACTCGTATGCACCCGTATTCGTACTCGTACAATACACAGCTTTTAGATGTATGTACTATTGGTATATACACTCCAATTATCAGCTCTTAGCAGCCCATGTGAGTCACCTAACACATGTGGGAACCATCATTTGGCAACTAGCATGAAATATCTCATAAAATTACAAAAATATGAGTAATCATTCATGACTTATTTACATGAAAACAAAATTACATATCCTTTATATCTAATCCATACACCAACGACCAAAAACACCTACAAACACTTTCATTCTTCAATTTTCTTCATCTAATTGATCTCTCTCAAGTTCTATCTTCAAGTTCTAAGTGTTCTTCATAAATTCCAAAAGTTCTAGTTTCATAAAATCAAGAATACTTTCAAGTTTGCTAGCTCACTTCCAATCTTGTAAGGTGATCATCCAACCTCAAGAAATCTTTGTTTCTTACAGTAGGTTATCATTCTAATACAAGGTAATAATCATATTCAAACTTTGGTTCAATTTCTATAACTATAACAATCTTATTTCAAGTGATGATCTTACTTGAACTTGTTTTCGTGTCATGATTCTGCTTCAAGAACTTCGAGCCATCCAAGGATCCATTGAAGCCAGATCCATTTTTCTCTTTTCCAGTAGGTTTATCCAAGGAAATTAAGGTAGTAATGATGTTCATAACATCATTCGATTCATACATATAAAGCTATCTTATTCGAAGGTTTAAACTTGTAATCACTAGAACATAGTTTAGTTAATTCTAAACTTGTTCGCAAACAAAAGTTAATCCTTCTAACTTGACTTTTAAAATCAACTAAACACATGTTCTATATCTATATGATATGCTAACTTAATGATTTAAAACCTGGAAACACGAAAAACACCGTAAAACCGGATTTACGCCGTCGTAGTAACACCGCGGGCTGTTTTGGGTTAGTTAATTAAAAACTATGATAAACTTTGATTTAAAAGTTGTTATTCTGAGAAAATGATTTTTATTATGAACATGAAACTATATCCAAAAATTATGGTTAAACTCAAAGTGGAAGTATGTTTTCTAAAATGGTCATCTAGACGTCGTTCTTTCGACTGAAATGACTACCTTTACAAAAACGACTTGTAACTTATTTTTCCGACTATAAACCTATACTTTTTCTGTTTAGATTCATAAAATAGAGTTCAATATGAAATCATAGCAATTTGATTCACTCAAAACGGATTTAAAATGAAGAAGTTATGGGTAAAACAAGATTGGATAATTTTTCTCATTTTAGCTACGTGAAAATTGGTAACAAATCTATTCCAACCATAACTTAATCAACTTGTATTGTATATTATGTAATCTTGAGATACCATAGACACGTATACAATGTTTCGACCTATCATGTCGACACATCTATATATATTTCGGAACAACCATAGACACTCTATATGTGAATGTTGGAGTTAGCTATACAGGGTTGAGGTTGATTCCAAAATATATATAGTTTGAGTTGTGATCAATACTGAGATACGTATACACTGGGTCGTGGATTGATTCAAGATAATATTTATCGATTTATTTCTGTACATCTAACTGTGGACAACTAGTTATAGGTTACTAACGAGGACAGCTGACTTAATAAACTTAAAACATCAAAATATATTAAAAGTGTTGTAAATATATTTTGAACATACTTTAATATATATGTATATATTGTTATAGGTTCGTGAATCAACAGTGGCCAAGTCTTAATTCCCGACGAAGTAAAAATCTGTGAAAGTGAGTTATAGTCCCACTTTTAAAATCTAATATTTTTGGGATGAGAATACATGCAGGTTTTATAAATGATTTACAAAATAGACACAAGTACGTGAAATTACATTCTATGGTTGAATTATCAAAATCGAATATGCCCCTTTTTATTAAGTCTGGTAATCTAAGAATTAGGGAACAGACACCCTAATTGACGCGAATCCTAAAGATAGATCTATTGGGCCTAACAAACCCCATCCAAAGTACCGGATGCTTTAGTACTTCGAAATTTATATCATATCCGAAGGGTGTCCCGGAATGATGGGGATATTCTTATATATGCATCTTGTTATTGTCGGTTACCAGGTGTTCACCATATGAATGATTTTTATCTCTATGTATGGGATGTGTATTGAAATATGAAATCTTGTGGTCTATTGTTACGATTTGATATATATAGGTTAAACCTATAACTCACCAACATTTTTGTTGACGTTTAAAGCATGTTTATTCTCAGGTGAATATTAAGAGCTTCCGCTGTTGCATACTAAAATAAGGACAAGATTTGGAGTCCATGTTTGTATGATATTGTGTAAAAACTGCATTCAAGAAACTGATTTCGATGTAACATATTTGTATTGTAAACCATTATGTAATGGTCGTGTGTAAACAGGATATTTTAGATTATCATTATTTGATAATCTACGTAAAGCTTTTTAAACCTTTATTTATGAAATAAAGGTTATGGTTTGTTTTAAAAATGAATGCAGTCTTTGAAAAACGTCTCATATAGAGGTCAAAACCTCGCAACGAAATCAATTAATATGGAACGTTTTTAATCAATAAGAACGGGACATTTCACGAAGTAGGTGACAAGTAAATCACCGGATTCGAACTCATTCAAGAAATAACCGTTAAGATCGTTCAAGTCCGAGAAGTGCTCAAGACGGCCCGTAGTCGCCAAAAGAGCTGTGCCGATGTTAGACGTAAGCCTATCGAATCTCAAGTGGGTAACCACGAAATGCTAAAAGTCGCACCTTGGAAAGGTGTAATCTGTTTTGGGAAAACGAAGGAAGTTAAATCAGCAATATTGATGCTTTTGAAATCTTGGGGCGTATTGGACCCGCTACATACCGTTTAGATCTTCCGACTCAATTAAGTTCCCGTTTATCCTACCTTAAAGATACCAAACTTAGAGAAGTGTCCTGCGGGACAGGAACTTGTTATTCTCTTAAATGAGCTTACTATTGATGACAAACTCCACTTCATAGGAAAACCGGTTGAAATTATGAAATCGTGAAAACCAAACCTTAAGACAACGTAAATCCCGACTGTCAAAGTTCGTGAGAATTCCCAAGGATGTATCTTCACTTATTCATGGAATTGACAATGTAAAGTCTCGAAGAAGAGACATCGACTATTGCTTCCAACTAAATTTCGGGACGAAATTTCTTTTAAGGTGTGGGTAATGTAACATCCCGCATTTTTTCGTTAATTTATTTTAACGCCCGTCTTTTTATTTTGATAATGTCATTCGTCTAGATTCGTATCCTCCATTAGCTAATGTTCTTAGTATTTTCGTTATTGAATTATAACATTTTCCCGTTTAGTCTCGTGTATTTTAAAATAATTCGTTTGGTTAATTCACGCACCCGCATCCGAATTCGAGGGACTAGTTTTGCTACTTGACCAAAGAGGTGACTAGTGGTTTACTAGTCAACCACTTCACCACACTCATTCATTCACCATCTCTTTCTCCTTTCTTACTTCCCTTTTTCTCTCAACTCACACAAACAAGGATTCATCATCTAATTCGGATCTAAGAAGCTCACAACAAATCCGACTACATATTCGTGATCCTCTCTTCATCCTCTACGTTTTGATACTAACTTCATATCGTTTGGGTAACTTTTTAAAAACACTAAATTTCTTGTTCTTGATCTTTTAAGCTTAAAAGTGTGTTAATTAGTGTCTTTAGCTCGAGTCTAACATGAATATATGATTTGTATGCTCGATCTTGATGTTTGGTGTAACTAGCATGAACTTGAAAAGTGTGTTTTAATCTTGAGTTTTGGATGATTATGTGTTGTTAGATGTTAAAAGTTCATGTTTTAATTGTGTTATTAGTATCATTAGCTTCATTTTGATGTGTAGGTTGATTAAGAAAACTTCAATAACATGATTATGAGTTTGTGAATTTTGGTTAGGGTTTGATAGACTTAAAATGAATTTTTGATGCCGTGAATGCTATGAAATGTTTCTAGTAGGTGTTTAGTTGCAATGTATGTTTCATTACCTTCAAAATGGCATACCATATGTGTAAATTAGATTCCCGAATCATCTTATCCATTTTGTGAACTTGAAACCTTGATAATGAACCTTTAATGATCACTTGATGAGAATTCGGTTATTGTAAATGATATTTTTGTGCGATGAAAAGTGTTTAGTTGTATTCCTCGTTAAATTACCTTTCCAACGATATAAGATACGTGTTTTGAATGTTTACGGTTCATTAGTTATGGTTGTTTGAAGTTGGATTCGTGCATTAAGTGTTCAAACTGCCCAGATTGCTGAACAGATACATGGAGCGGCGCTCCAATACCTTCAGTGGCGCTCCAAACCCGGCTGTCCAAAATTTCACTTTTTTGTTTAATTCTAACTATGCTACGCACCTCCGATTAACATGAAACTTGGCCAACATGCTTATATATGATTAAAAACCTCAGAAAAATAGTTCGGGACCTGACCCTAATGTGTTGACTTTTTCGTTGACTTTGATTTGACCAAAGTTGACTTTTATTCAAACTTAACCAAACACTTATGCAATCTTTCTAACATGCTTTTATACTTATATCTTGCATGAAACTTGACAATTTGATTCACATGCTATATAATCGAGTCGTAACGAGCCATAGGACTAATTGAACAACTTTGACCAATCGTGTTTACCGTTATTGATACAACCTACTTGTTTAGGTCAAGACTAGCAATTGTCCTTGCGCACGTTTACTTGTGAAGTACTTTATTACTCGTGCACTCAAGGTGAGATCATAGTCTCACTTTTACTCTTTTAAACTTACATTTGGGATGAGAAAACATAAACGTTTCGTTTTACAAAGTGAACACAAGTACGAAAACAAACATTCTACATACGAGTTAGAACAAAATCCTCAATTCGATTATCATTAGTTACACTTGCCGGGTGTAAGCGAGAACTTATGTTGTATGGTCATACGGGTTTGACAAACCCTCATTCAGACGGTTCGCTACCGTTATTGGATGAAAAATATTTTCGAGAAACAGTGTATGTTCTAACACTATTGTGATGGGGTTCTATGGATGAAAAGTTAAGCCTTGATAATTGGGTGCTCGTGATAACAAATTCTAGAATAGTTTACTATTATTTCAATGTTATAAATCTTGTGGTTCATTTGTACTTACTTACTTACTTAAACCTATGATTTCACCAACGTTTTCGTTGACAGATTTCTATGTTTTTCTCAGGTCCTTGAACGTTTTGTGATACATGCTTCCGCTCATTATTTTGATACTTGCATTGGATGTCGAGTATATATGCATACATGGAGCGTCTTTTGGCTACTTTTAAATTGTGTCGCATAAGTTTCTTTTGTACTTATAACGTTGTAACGTAACTTGTGGTTGAACTATTCTTGTAAACTTTGAAACAATCTTTACATTTGAAATGAATGCGATATATTTTTGGTCAAACGTTATTTTAAAGATTTATGACCACGTAACGGGACCTAAGCAGACGACGCCGTAAATGACGATTTTGTCAGGTCGCTACAAATTAAAGGTTGAATCGGGCTTGTGTTTAACAAACTTCCCTTAAACATATTCTTCGTCTGTTCCCAGGGTACACTGGTCCGAAGCAGCGTACTGCCGGATTTGAACACTTGTCTGAAAGGTAACCGGAACAGGGAGACCTTATTGAGGCTGAGAGAAAAACTAATTGTGCTTGTGCTTTTATTATTTGGTGTGTGTTTCTACGACCCTAAGACCTTTATTTATAGTGGAAACTAATATCTTTGGCTTCCTCCCACTTCCGATGTGGTACAAATGCAAAACTTTTTAGATTTTGCACCAAACTAGCAACTTTGAGATTCGATATCTCATTCACCTTTAATCCGTTTTGGACACTCCTTAGCTCGTTTTAAAGCCCTCATGACGTTAGAGACTACAAAACTCACTAACTAGTTACTAATATATGTCACTCGATCATATGATTATTTGTGTCCAAAATTTTGTGAAAACATACATTTTTCATTCAGTTTTCCAACATAGACCAAATTATGATTTTTATGAGAAAAAAGTAAGGCGCTATTATTACAAATGTTATTTATTATTTATTTAATTTTTGTTTCATTCTCACATACAATGTTAGAAAAACAATTTAAACAACTCTTACTTGTATTCATCAATAATTTTTTCTTATTCCCGTTTCTTTATAGTTTGTGATTGATAAATCATTGTTTTCGATTACCAGAGTAGGTGTGTCGATCTTGTATAGATTTGAGTAGTATCTTGTCTAGTTGAATTTGTAAGTTCCACCGTTTTATTATCATCTAAGGTTACATATTTTTGTGAACAATCTAAGCAATTATGTTTTCTTTCATTGAGTATGATCACATTCCATTATCGAAATTGGACTTCTTGCATATTTTGATTTGATCACAACTTTAATAATTGGATAAATGAAAAAAAAAATAATACTCTCTTAAGACCCACTATTTTGAAAGGACGTATATATTTACTCAAATATAAGCAAATTAATTTAGTTATTTTGTAACTATAATCTTGTTCACCTACTAGAAAGATCTGTTATTTTGCAAACTGAAATTTATTTTTGAAGATAGCAAGTCGTATACTTTATAAAGTTTGATAACTGAATATACGTCGATCATCGTATTGATTATTTATGTGAATTTAACATGCGGACTAAGAAAAATCTAATCAAATCACCTAGTCCCGTTAAGAAGAAAAATCGTAACCTAACTCCAATCATATTTTTGTTATTATAAAAAAGAAAAAAAAAGAAAAAACTCCAATCATATTAAATATAAAAAATCTAGTCTTGCTTTTTCTTAGAAAAAAAACTCCAATCATATAAGCAGAAGAAACAAAATGACTGTTTTTATCACGTTAGCTCATTAAAAAGTAAATAAAAATAAATATACTGGTTTCTTAAAAATCAAATATACTGTACAAGAGATTCTTTAATGTTATTGTTTCACATTGGATCTCAAAGAATACCAGAAATAAAATCCGACCCGATCCGACACACGTGAAAACAACCATTTCTTCACACTCTTCAACATCTACAACAAAAACTTAAAAAGACACACCTCCATACTGTGACTCTATATCAATAATTTCTCCCCCCAAAATTTTTAATTCTACAAAAAAAAAAAAAAAAACATTTTCTACTCTCATTAATCATCTCCCATGGCTTTTCAGTCCATATCACTTTCAATTTCTTTGATTTTGTTCTTCAATTTCAACTTACCTTCATCTTCTTACATGTTAGTTCACCATCTGCATAAAAATGAGCATAAAAATAATCATCACTTTGTACAAACCAACAATCACTCACAATGTTCTCTCTTCATGGGTTCATGGATCCACGACGATTCCTACCCGGTTTACCTTGCTTCTAACTGTCCCGTTATTGAGCCGGATTTTAATTGCCAAATGTACGGTCGACCCGATTCAGATTACCTCAAGTACAGGTGGAAACCAGCTAACTGTGAACTCCCTAGGTCAGAAAAAGTTAATCTTTTTATTATTATTATTATATTATATTTAATTTAATTTATATTTATTTTTATAATGTTGAAGGTTGTACCTCATGCATTGATAGTTGTGAGTTTGACTTAGGTTTGACGGTCTCCAGTTTTTGGAGAAAATGAAAGGGAAGAGTTTCATGTTTGTTGGAGACTCGTTAGGGCGAAACCAATGGGAGTCGTTGATTTGTCTGACGTGGTCATCTGTGCCACGTGTCGCTACACAAGTCATCAGAGGATATCCGCTTTCTACATTCAAGTTTTTGGTATGATTATTACTCGTACTATTATTTTAAGCTTGTTTTAAATAGATTATTCTCCAAATTCCGAATTGAATAGTTCATTAATGATAATTTTATATTTTTAGTTGAAAAGTGTAAATAAAGTTTCAGAATTGTAAAGTAGGTCCGTTGAGTAAGGGCGTTAATAATGGTTTGGTTTTTGGGGCAGGATTACGATGTAACGATGTCGTATTATAAAGCACAATATTTGGTGGATATAGATTCAATTGGAGGTCGAAGAGTGCTTAAATTGGAGGATATATCGGAGAATGGGCGGGCATGGAAGTCTGCTGATATTCTTATCTTTAACACCGGTCACTGGTGGAGCCACACAGGGGCAACCCAAGGGTTAGTATAATTAATTGTCACTTTTACGTTCTTGTTTATTTGTTAAATATTAATATTAATTAATATTAAATGACCATAATTTATACACCATGATGATGGTGCCAAATTTAAATTTGTTCTAAGTAGGTAATGCTAGTAACGAGGGAGAAGCTAGGATATATTCCTTGAGTGGTACAAAAATTGTTTTATTCTGTTATTCATTTTAGGGGTCAAAAGTTACAAAATATTTGAAGTATTCCAAATTTGTTTTACATAATTTGACACTTTTGAACAAGGTTGCAAAATTCGCTATTCGGGGATTAATCAGTGGGGACTTTGGAAAGGGTAATCGGAAATTCGAGGAATAATCGGATTGTACTCTATACATGCAAATATTAAATTTGAAAAATTATGTGTAAATATAGAAGAAAACCATAAACATAAATATAAATGTTAACATAATTCTCTAAAATTGTTCATTTTGTTCAAAAGACCTTTAATGTTTTAGTTTAAATTCATGTTACAATGTTGACCAATGTTGATTTTGATCGACTTTGATTACCAAATTCGATTTTGACCCATCAATCAACGTTGACCGATTAATTAAACAAATTTTAGAAAATCGGAACGGACTGCACTTAAATATGAGTAATCAAGAGTAATCGGGTTCTTTACAACAATGCTTTTGAAGGCATAGTTTTTTTTTTTTTTTTTTTTTTTTTTTTTTTTAACCTGGTATCTGTATGTGCTATGGAAACTGACTAATCCCCAGGCGATTGCAATCAGTCAGAGTCATCGCGGGTGAACATCTTAGGATTCAATCTTTGGGACCTTATTTTAACCCATATAGACCAAGTTTTTACAACTAGGTCACCACCTTGTGGTTGACATTTTATGAGTGTTACTTGATGATAATGATAGGTGATTAGTGTGCAAGTTGGATGATAAATTCTTGTATGAAAAAGTTAACCTAGATCGTTTACTTGCCATACTAACAAGGATTGGTGTTGTCCGTTCATAAACATAACACATGGGAGTAATCTAGTCTCTTTATCTTTCTCTCTCTAACGTTGGAAAGAATTGCAGTGCAATACCAAAACATTAGAAACATAACATGTTGTTTTGAGTGAAGAATATAAGAAATCATGTATTGAGATATTAAAAAAATTTAACAAAATAATTGGTGTTAATGGTTTAGGATGGTATAAATCAACGAAGAAATTAATTTTTTTTAATTTATTGTGATTGCAAGGGTTATTGGTGTTGCTCTTGTTGTACCAGTAAGTTGTTATTTCCAGAGATGAAAGGTATTCTCTATGAATAAATATATGGCAAATGATGGTGAGAGAGATAGGGCATAGTAATTGTAGGTAGGGGATAACAAAGTAGGCATTGCCCGAACGGTACCCCGGATATCCGACTTCATGGGTGCAAAACATCATAGGTTCGAATCTCGTTGGCGGCATTTCTGTCTGAGCCCCTGTCCTATGGCAGTTGCTCAGGGCGTGCTTCCCAAGGTGATTAGCCTGTCATATGACAGTTGTTCGGTGTAACATCCTTGACACGTGGAACGGATATGATCGAGTGGTGGGAACTCCTTTGGTGGCTCCCGTCAGTAACTCCTAACGTCGCTAGTCGGGCCCTTGTAGGGACTAATCGGCCAAGTCGGAGACTAGTCAAGAACTAGTTGGACGCTGATCAACTTTAACTTTGACTGTATTTGATCTAATTTGACCTTTTTTTGTCGATAAATCAGACTTTGAACTAACAAATCCGACTTCGACCGACTAAAATAGATTTTTGACAACTTTAACCAAATAAACCGCCAAGTAGGGGACTAAGCGTGTACTCTTTTTGTTCTTATATCGTATACACTCATCAATGTCATGCACATAACATCCGACCTTGAATAGACGCCTCCATTCAATGAATCAATCCGTGTGTCCACACCATATTATATGTTTTCTCATTACTTCTTTCACCATGAAATTCAACTTTAAGACTTTCGTCTTTTTTTTTTTCATTAATGAGAAGAACCTTCATCTGGAACAATAATTGGTCTTGCCGATATACAATTACAACATTCCTCTCATGTCCATTTCAGTCTTGGTCGGTAATCTTACAATTGCGTCTTAAATTTGGATAAACAGCCTCATTCAATGGCGACTCCACGATTATAACTTAATGGGGTCCCGAAATTTTTTTAAGTACTAAATATATTTGAATATTATTTTAGTGGTAGTTTACTTTTAAAAAATAAAAAATTTGAAAAACATATGGGTTCCAAGTAGTTAAACTTAGTGGTGTCCTGTACAATTTAAAAGGAAAACTATAAATTTGGAAAATATACGGGTCCTTCTGTTAAATTTAGTGGTGTCCCGTACAATTTAAAGAGTATTTTCTACTAAAAAATTCCAAACTAGTGGTGTCCCGTGACCCCACGGGCAGTGGCGGAAGCAGGATTTTTCTTCACCGGGGGCGAATTTTTGTTTTAAAACCGTAGCAGCTTTTTTGGGCAAAATACGGAGTTTTTGGGACAAAAATTGGAGGTTTTTAGGCAAAATTTTGAGGTTTTTGGATAAAATTTGAAGGTTTGTGGGCAAAATTTGAAGGTTTTGGGGCAAAATTTAGAGAATTGTGGGCAAAATTTGAAGGTTTGAGGCAAAATATGTAGGTTTTGGGGCAAATGGCTTTTGGGTTTGGGGCAAATGGCTTTTGGGTTTGGGGCAAAATGAAAAAAATCCAAATTTTTACACTAAAATTTCGAAATCGACTGGGGGCGGGCGCCCCCCCTGCCCCCCCTCTAAATTCGCCCCTGCCCACGGGCTTAACACTAAACTCGCCACTGGCCTCATTACAACAAAAGAGATTTTCACTTCTGATACTAATCAGGTTCAACAGTCAGTTTAAAAAAAATACTTTGGCAGTGAAGCATGGTTGGTCATTAGACACAAAAATCACTATTTCTTTTTGCCTGTTTGTTGGTTGTTGCACCAACTCTGATATCTGCATGGGCTTCCATTTTTTCGAGCTGATGATGTGAACTAGAGATTTTCATTTATTAAGATGCTTGATCAGCGACGTGCTTATCAATTGATATCTTCATCTTACACATTTTCTTACTTACTTGACACGCCCCGTTATCAGATACTTCGCTTCTGCCACACACTTACCAAAACACAATATGATGCCCACGATACGTGCAACGCTAAAATCATTCAATTCAACACACACACACACACATTCAATATTTGGAATTAATGAAGCTATCAATAATTCCGATCTTCCGTGTTTGTTCATCAATCCTGCCAATTGTTCATCGTCTCCACAAAGCATCAAATATTCTTGCTTCTTTAATGTTATTAAGTTCGGCTTGTTGCTCTTAGCAGTCACATGAGACAGTCGGTCTGCATACAAACTCTGCATAGCGATACTAAAAGTGGATCCACTCGCTGGGTTTGCTCTTGCTATACCTAGAATACAAACGCCTCTATAAATTGTCTACTTAGCTGACCCGATTTATGGATCTTTGGCAGATCTGTTACCAGCTCAAATTGGTGTGAATGCATAAGTTATTATTATATTAAAGGGTTAAAGCCAAAAATAGGCTACAAACTTACACAAATGTACCGATGTCACCCACAAACCCATTTTCGTCCTACTATCGCCTACAAACTTATAAAAAATGTGCTAATATAAACAAAATACTTTTTTTAACCGTCAACCAAAATGGTTGATTACGTGGCTTCAAGTAGTCATGACACGTTGATGATACATCGAAACAGAAACTGAAAGTATATGGGCGACATCGTAACACAACTGAAAGTATATGGGCGACATCAGGACATATAAAATGAATAAAAAAAGTTAAATAATTAACTTTACCGGTTCAATAGGTAACCGGTTACGAAATGTTAACATCAGCACATTTATTATAAGTTTGTAGCCTTGTAGGCAACAGTAGGACGTAAATGGGTTTGTGGGCGATATCGGTACATTTGTGTAAGTTTGTAGTCTATTTTTGGCTTTAACCCTATATTAAATAGTGTTAACTTGCTTTCGATTAAAGGCCAAAATACTTTCTGTTTAATCCTGGTTAATGTATGTATTAGTTCATAGATAATACATTAATTGTACAATATTGTACTGTATGTCATTAAAACAAGTTTGTACTTCCAATGTACATGCTTAGGTTTTATATTTATTTACATTTACATGATGCAGGTGGGACGTGATGGAATCCGGTGGGTCACTCTACCAAGACATGGATCGTATGGCCGCAATGGAAACTGCTGTGAGGACGTGGGGTCGGTGGGTCGATTCCAATATCGACACTACTAAAACCAGAGTTTTTTTCCAGTCTTTCTCACCTACTCATTACAAGTAACTATGCATCCTTCTGACATAACTCTATACACATCATCTGAGATATAAGAATAATAATGCGTTACTATGTTACAAGCATAGTTTTGTTTATGAACCAGCCTACTTATTATATAGCAATTGTACATCATAATTGTAGGTTTTTACAAGGTTGCAAATCTTGCTACTCGGTTGAAAACTTGCAGCATTCGGCAACTCAAAGAGTACCTGGATTGTTGACCAAATTTGACTTTGACTGATTTTGACCAAGTTTTGACCAATTTTCTAAGTATTCCTGAGTTTTGACTAAATTTTTTGAGTTATCCGAAGTTTGACCAAGTTTTGACAGAGTTTGATTACTCAACTCGGAGCTCTTCAAAACCGAGTACTCGGCGAGTAATTTCGAGATTTGCGACCCTGGGTTTTCATTTTCTTAAATATCTTGTAAGCCCAACTTAAAACATGTTTTCTGATTTTCCATTTTCCTAGGAGTTTTTATGGGAGTTTTTCAAATATAAACGCACCCAAAGGGTCTACATTGCATTCTTAAAGTAGATAGTTGGAGTTTTCTTAAATTATCACTTGAAGTTAACATACTTATAGTTACTTAGTTGCTAAATATTTAAATTTACATAAAAAAATTTGCAGTCCTGAGGAATGGAGCGGAGGAGCGGCAACAGTCAGTAAGAGCTGCTATGGTGAGACATCTCCAGTGGGCGCGTCCGCATTCTCGAGAGTGTACCCAAACGAGATGAAGGTGGTGGATACCGTTTTACAAGAAATGCGGACCCCAGTTTACGTACTTGACATCACAACACTTTCAGCTA